>NW_027397132.1:2262382-2351915 GCF_003265705.2 Callorhinus ursinus
AAAAAAAAAAAAAAAAAAGGTAAAATTAGGGGCACCTGGGTGGCTCAGTCATTAAGCGTCTGCCTTCAGCTCAGGTCATGATCCCGGGGTCCTGGGATCAAGCCCCGCATCAGGCTCCCTGCTCAGCAGGAAGCCTGCTTCTCCCTCTCCCAGTCCCCCTGCTTGTGTTCCCTCTCTCGCTATGTCTCTGTCTGTCAAATAAGTAAATAAAATCTTTAAAAAAAAAAAAGAAGGTAAAATAAAGGTTAAAAGTACAGGAATGAAAAGAGATAGGTTATGCAAGTAGCACAAAAAAGAGCTCGTATGTCGGGCGCCTGGGTGGCTCAGTTGGTTAAGCGACTGCCTTCGGCTCAGGTCATGATCCTGGAGTTCCAGGATCGAGTCCCGCATCAAGCTCCCTGCTCAGCAGGGAGTCTGCTTCTCCCTCTGACCCTCCTCCCTCTCATGCTCTGTCTCTCATTCTCTCCCTCTCAAATAAATAAATAAAATCTTTAAAAAAAAAAAAAAAGAGCTGGTATGTCTATGTATTATCAGATAAAGTAGATACTTGAGCCAGAAGTATTAATAAATAAAGATAAAGAGTTTATAATGATAAAGGGGTCAATGCACTGGAAAGATAAAACAGTTCTAACCTCTGTACAGTCAGTGACATGTCAAAATACACAAAGCAAAAATTGACAGAACTAAAAGGAGAAATGGATAAATCCACAATTATAATGGGGATTTTAACATGTTTCTTTAACTGACAGCAAGCATTCACAAACATTTGTATGATATAGAACACGATCAACAAATTTGACATAATAGACATAAGTGGAATACTGCACCCAACGTATTTAACAAAATTGGCCATATTTTGAGCCACAAAACAAATTCCAGGTTTCAGAGGATTGAAATCATATAGGTTATATTCTCTAATCATATTGGAATTAAGTTGTAAATCAATTACAGAAATATAATTAGAAAGTCCTTATATGTGTGGAACATAGGAATACATTTCAGAATGACTTACGGTTCAAAGAAGAAATCACAGTGGAAATCAAAATATTTTGAATTGCATGATAATGAAAATACAATCTGTTGAAGCTTATGAGATGCATCTAATATCATGTTTGAAAAAAACTGAATAATCTAAATGAGGACTTAGCAAATTTTTAAAAGTCAGATAGTCACTATTTTTGCCTTGCAAGTCTTGTGCTCTCTGTTGGCAATTAATCAGCTATACCATTATAATGTGAAGGCAGTTATAGTTGATATATAAATGAATGAACGTGGCTATGTTCCAATAAGGACATGAAGTAGCAGGTACCATCCCACCCCACACTGCTGCCGGGGGTTTATATTAGCACAATTGGGAAAATTGTTTGGCGTTGTCCGCTAAAATTGAACATATGCTTTCCCTGTGGTTTAGCACTTCCACTCCAAGAATGTACCGAACTGAAATGAGTATACCAATAGACATGTATAAGAATGTTCAAGACAGAATTAGGGGCACCTAGGTGGCTCAGTTTTGATTTTGGCTCGGGTCATGGTCTCAAGGTCATGGGATCAAGCCTGAGTGAGCCTACTTAATGTTCTTTCTCTCCCTCTCCCTCCCTCTCTCTCTCCTTAAAAAAAAAAAGTGTTCAAGACAGTGTTTTCCAAAATAGCCAAGACTGGAACCAACCCAAATGTCCACTGACAGAAAAATAAATAACTTGCAATATAGTCATATAGTGGATTACGTACAGCAGAGAGCTACAGCACATGCCACAGCATGAATAAATGGACCTAGTATTTGCAAGAAAGCCAGAAACGAATGTATACTCAAAAAACAAACAGAATTAGTCTGTGGAGTTAGGAGACTATTGTGCTGGAAATGTATTTACTGACCTTGGTGATGGTCACTCAGGTATGGGCCTTTTGATTAATTCATGGAGTTATACATTTGGTTCATAGACTTTGTTTTACTTTAATTTTTTAAAGGCTAATGTGTTTATACATGGTGTGTTAGGGAATATCTTGTCAACCATTGGGCTTCCACTGTGAGGCAGTAGGTTTCAAGCCAGCTTTTTCATTGAGTCTTCCAAGGTTGTCAGTAAGTGTTCTTTTCTTGGGCCACTTTTTCCAGAAAGGAATGTACAATTTCCTGCCTATGGAATCTGAGACTGTCTGCCAGCATTCTGGGAGCTAAGAAGTAGAAGGCAGCCAGAGTCTTGTTCATTATGCTATTTCACTGGCACCCCTTTCCTGTCTTGACCCTGTGCTTGGTGTCTAGTGCCTCTGCCTCAGTGTCTCTTCATAATGGACCTCCACAGGGTGGGTTTTTTTGGAATGGCTGACTGAGCTTAGCAAATTCTCTCCAAAACCAGTGGTAAAATTAAACAAAATTGTCCAGAGCTCCACTCTGCTTGCTAGATGGGGTGCTGCCCAAATCATTCATTGCTTAATAAAGCCAATTAGATCTTCCAAAAAGAATTAGAATTTTCAAAAACAACCATTTAATATCTGGAAATGACCAAAGGAATATAATGATTGGGAATGTTCAGGAAAATCTGGGATTCTGTCACATGAATTAGGCTACCTCTGGTTGGCTGTCCACCCTGCAGGCTGTGGGTTTGAGCCTTTTCCCCTCAAACCATCACTGTTAACCTTTTTTTAATGTTGAGGAAGTGATGCTTGATGAAGTTAGGTAATAGCATCATGTGGCTGGCATATGGTGGAGTGGAGACTTGAACCCAGGCAGTCTGACCTTAGATTCAACAAACTGCACTCACTGGCTCAACGCAGCTCTGTTACAGGGATGAAATGAGATAATTGACTTTAGATTGCTTTTCAAATTGTTGGATGCTGGGCGCTTGGGTGGCTCTGTCGTTAAGCGTCTGCCTTCGGTTCAGGTCATGATCCCAGGATCTTGGGATCGAGTCCCACATCGGCCTCCCTGCTCTGCAGGAAGCCTCCTACTCCCTCTCCCACTCCCCCTGCTTGTGTTCCCTCTCTCGCTGTGTCTCTGTCAAATAAATAAAATCTTTTTAAAAAAATTGTTGGATGCCATTAAAATAAATGAGGCATTAGCCTTGAAAAAGATACTAGAGCTTTAATAGAGATATTTCAGCATTTGTAATTGATGATACCTCTTTTTTCATTGTGGGTTTTTTTTCCCCCTAACCTTTTCTCTAGGACTCTTAATGCATTTTCTCTTCATTGCCTGTTTTAACCTTTAACATTACCATGAGCCAGGCAGGAAAAATTTAACAGTTTGTGTTATCCAGTAATTCATATTCAAACAAATAAAAGGAGTTAGAACCTTTGAACATAATAATTTCTGTATCCAGATAGTTAGCTTAACTCTAGTTGTACTTAAAAGGATGGGGCACCTGGTTGGCTCAGTCAGTTAAACGTCCGACTCTTGATTTCGGCTCAGGTCATGATCTCAGGGTCCTGAGATCAAGCCCTATGTTGGGCTCCACGCTCAGTGGGGAATCTGCTTCTCTCCTCCCTCTCCCTCTGCTCTTCGTGCTCACTCATGCACATGCTCTCTCTCAAATCTTAAAAAAAAAATAATAAAATTTAAAAATGCAATTAGGAAGGTTCTGTTGTTTACAGTCATAGATGCTAAATTGGTTTGAAACAACTATGTGTAAACTATTTAAAGTTTATGTATAAGGTGAGCAAATTGGTATTTTAAATATTAAATGAAAATTTTACTTAGTTTCGAGTGAAAGTTTTTTCAGATTAATCAGTTGAATAAAACAACTCCCAGTTGTTTTAATAGTAATAGGGATGAGGTGGGAGTAATAGAGATGAGGTGGGAGACCATGATTTCACTTTTTTAAAAATTGGCAGTCAAGATTTCACCAACAGATTTCTCAGACCTAGTATAAGAAAAAGTTGATACTGTTGTCAGATTTTCTCTATTGATTCCCAAAATGTATTATTGGCAAGGCTCACCACGGAAACCTGGCTGTGGGTGCGGGTGCTGCTTGAGATAAGCTAACACACCAGTAGCTTTTCATGCCAAAATTGAATTAAAAGACTGAATGTGATCATGCTTATCTCCTGGTAACCATGTTCTCTGCCTCCTTTTAGACTGGATCAATCTCAGAGATGGACCCATCACTATATCTGACTCCTCTGATGAGGAAGGGGTTCCTATGCTGGTCACCCCAGCTCCTCAGGAACACGACGAAGAGGACCTGGATGATGATGTCATCCTGACAGAAGTGAGTTTCCTTAAACTTACAGTGATGAGGCATTATTGCAAGTTAATTGATCTGATTCTTTGGCCCTGCGGCAGTGGTGGTTGGTAGGACAGCTGAGAGCGCCATTTCTGTTGCCCTGTAGCACTCTGTGTGTGCTGTGGTCCTGCATCTCTGAGAACAGCCCCTTTTCTACCCTGAGTGATGCCCCCATAGCTTTAGAAGCCGTACGTTTGGTCTCTTTCTCAACTTCTGCACTATTGCTGTGACTATTTGTGCACTAGTCTGCACTGTTGGAATTACTACAACCTTATTGTGTATTTTAATATCAGGTAGTGCTCATCTCCCCTGTTTACTCTATTTTTCAGAATCATCCTGGATATTTTTTTGCTTATATTTTTATATAAATTTTGAGCTCAGCTTTTCTAATTCCAGTAGGTAGATCAGTGAATTCAAAACAAATCTTATCGTTAAACTTAACAATTTTTTATAATACCCTTTCTAACTTCTGTTCCATTTGGTCTAGCCTTCCTTTATATCCCTCAGCTAGAGCATTTTGAATTTTTCTTACTATAAATGTTAAACATTTTTGTTAAGTTTCTTCCTGGTATTTTATCTTTTCTGTCACTTTTGTAAATGGCATCTTTTCTTCCACTATACCTTTTAACCACTTTTTTTTTTAATTTAGGAGTCTGTTGGTTTTAATATTAATTTTATATTAATTTCACCTTATCTTTATCATCTATAGTTGTTTTTCAGTTGACCCTATGAACCTCTCAAGGGATGGCATCTGATCTATCTGCAAATAATGATACTTGCAGTTTCTTCCTTTCTAGTTTTTAAATTTGTCTTTATCTTGTCTAATTATATTAAATAATATCTTCTCAAAAATTTTAATAGTAGGAATAGGAATGAGAAAAATACCCACTGGCGTAAATGGGAATACAGAATACTTCTAGTGTTTCTTCGCTAAGTGAGATGGTGGCTTTTTGCTTGAGATACCCTTTTTTTTTTTTTTTTAAGATTTTATTTATTTATTAGAGGGCACCGGTGGGGGAGGAGCAGTGGGAGAGGGAGAACCAGACTCCTACCTGAGCAGGGAGCCTGATGTGAGACTCAGTCCTAGGATTCTGTGATCATGACCTGAGCCGAAGACAGACGCTTAACCAACTGAGCCACCCAGGTGCTCCTGCGATACCATTTTTTAAAGTATGTTAAGGAAGTAGCCATCTACTTTAAGTTTTTATTAGTGAATATAGAATTCTATCAAATTCCGTTTTAGCATCTGTGGAGATTGTCGTATAATTTTTCTTCACTCTCTTAATGTAAATTGTTTTGCTGTCTCTGGATCGACTCTGTGTGGTAATGGTATTATAATGTAATGGTAATATGCCCTTGGATTCCATTTGCTAAGATTTTATTTAGGGTTTTCTCCATAGATCTCATGAGTGAGATTGGCCTGTAGTGTATGTGTGTGCCTGTGCTATCTTTGACAGGGTTTTTATAAACATGATTGATTCTGATTTCATAAAAAGAATTTAGAAGTTTTCTTTCTTCTTTTCTTTAATATTACTATTTTAAATAACATTTGAGTTATGTTCCTTACAGATTTGGTAAAATCTGGCATTTGGGCTGTTGCTTTTCTTGGAGGCCAGTTCTTTGAAACTGTCTCAGCTTCCTCTACAGTAATTAACATGTCTAGATTTTCTGTCACTTTTTTTTTTAAGTAGGCTTTGCACCCAGCATGGAGCCCAACGCAGGGCTCAAACTCAATGACCATAAGATTAGTACCTGAGCCGAAATCAGGAGTTAGACACTTAACTGACTGAGATACCCAGGCGTCCCCTTCTGTCACTTTTTTTTTTTTAAAGATTAATTTATTTTAGAGAGTGTAGGAGGGGCAGAGGAGAGAGAGAATCTCAAGCAGACTCTGCACTGAGCATGGAGTCCGGTGCAGGGCTTGATCTCACGACCCTGAGATTACCACCTGAACTAAAACCAAGAGTTGGATGTTTAAGTGACCAAGCCACCCCAGGCGCCCCTTCTCTCACTTTAATATCAGTTTGTGTGTTTTTGGGGGGTTTTTTTTTGTTTCTTTAAGGATTTTATTTATTTATTTGAAAGAGAGAGACACAGCGAGAGAGGGAACACAAACAGGGGGAGTGGGAGAGGGAGAAGCAGGCTTCCCACTGAGCAGGGAGCCCGATGCGGGACTCGATCCCAGGATACTGGGATCATGACCTGAGCCGAGAACTGAGTTCTCAACAACTGAGTCATCCAGGCACCCCTTAATATCAATTTTGTTCACTGATATTTTCCTACAAAATAATTTCTTTAGTTTTTTTAATGTATTTAATAAAATTAAATAACCTGTTGTCCTCTCTCTGTCCTCTGAGTCTGTGGTTCCTCCATTTTCCTTTTCTATTTTGTGTACTTGTGTTTTATCCCCTTTCCCTGATTTGATGAACTGACATTACCTTCCTTCCTCCCCTCTTCTCCCTCCTTCACCAAAGAAACTGCTTTGAGATTTGTGTTCTAGTGCTACCATTTGTTTTCTTACTAATCAGTTTCTGCTTTTGTCTTGAATGCTTTCCTTCTGCTTTAGCATATTTAACATGCTTCTTTGGCATTTATTTTATGGTCCTTTTACTAACTTCGTGAGTTGGTCATTCTTCTTTTATATTTATTATTATTTTACTTATTGCCATGTAATGTATCACCTCAAAACTTAATGGCTCAAAACAACTGCAATCATTTGTTTCTGTGGATCAGGAATTTGAGAAGGGCTCAGCTGGATTATTCTAGCTTGGGACGTCTTGTGTGGCTGTTGTCAGATGGTGCTGGAGCTGGGGCAGCAGGGGACTGGAGCAGCTAGAAGCCAACAGGCATTGCTTTTATCGGGGCTTCTACATAGGATCTCTCTCCCTTTTTATTTTTTTTTTTTTAAGATTTTATTTATTTATTTGAGAGAGAGAATGAGAGATAGAAAGCACGAGAGGGAAGAGGGTCAGAGGGAGAAGCAGACTCGCTGCTGAGCAGGGAGCCCGATGCGGGACTCGATCCCGAGACTCCAGGATCATGACCTGAGCCGAAGGCAGTCGCTTAACCAACTGAGCCACCCAGGCGCCCCCTCTCCCTTTTTAAAACAACTTTTTTGAGATATAATTCACATACCATACAGTTTATTCATCTAAAATATACAGTTTGGGGCACCTGGGTGGCTCAGTTAGTTAAATGTCCAACTATTAGCTCAGGTCTTGATGTCAGGGTCGTGCGTTCAAGCCCACACTGGGCTGCACACTGGGCATGGAGCCTACTTAAAAAAAGAGAAGTATATATAGGTCAGTAGTTTTTCATGTATTTACAGAGTTTTACAGCCACCAACACAATTTTAGGACGTTTTCATTATCCCAAAAGGAAACCCTATGCCCATTAACTGTGATTGCTAACTCCCCTCACCCCGACACCACCATCCTCTGCACCTCTCCCTAGGCAACCACTAATTTACTTTCTGTCTGTATATATGTGCCTCTCTTATGGACATTTCATATGAATGGGATCATACAATATTTGATTTTATTTGTGACCAGCTTCTTTCATTCAACATAATGTCTTCAAGATTCACCTGTGATGTAGCATAAGTAAGTACTTCCTTTTTTTTTTTTTTTATTAACATTCTTAGTTTATTGATCCTCTCATGAAAAATCTGCACAACCACCACAGATAAAGCCACTGCAGCATCTTTACTCCTTCTGTTGTCCAATCTCCAGCTCACTTTTTGCCAGCACCAACGTTGGCTTTTGCAGTCCCCCTGACTTTCTTCATTCTGTTCTTACGTTCCTTTCGCTGTTTTCTTGATGTCTTTTTCTTCTCATACAGGCCATGTCTTGCAAGTCTGTGTTTGGGTTCATTTTTCTTTGCATAATCCAAAGAATCATAAATCATGCCAAAGCCGGTTGTCTTGCCACCACCAAAATGGGTTCTGAATCCAAACACAAATATGACATCTGGTGTGGTCTTGTACATTTTGGCTAGTTTTTCCCGAATTTCTGTCTTAGGTACCGTTGCCTTTCCAGGGTGAAGAACATCAATGACCATCTGTTTCTGCTGAAGTAGTCGGTTAGTCATGAACTTCCTGGTCCGGATAGTTACTGTGTCATTCATGATGGCGGCCAGTACTTCCTTTTTATTGCCAAATAGTATTCCATTGTATGGATGTACCACATGTTGTTTATCCATTCATCAATTGATGGACATATGGGATGCTTCCACTTTTTGCTGTTATGACTAATGCTGCTATGAACATTCATGTAGCAGTTTTTGTGTGGACATATTTTTTTTTTCTTGGTTATTGTCTTAGTCCATTCCGGCTACTATAACAAAATACCACTGGGTAGCTTATAAACAACAGAAATTTATTGCTCACAGTTCTGGAGGCTGGGAAGTCCAAGATCAAGACGCCAGCATGGTTGTGTTCTAATGTAGAAGACCCTCTTTCTGGTACAAAGCTAGCACCTCTCACTGTGTCCTCACATGGTAGAAGAGGCTAGGGATCTCGCTGGAGCCTCTTCTACAAAAGCACTAATCCCATTCATGAGGATTCATGAGGGTCAGGAAGACTGACCCGAACATTAAGACCATAGCAGTTATACCCCTAGGAATGGAATTGCTGGATCATATAATAACTCTGTTTTATTCTACCAGACTATTTTCCATAGCAGATGCACTGTCGTACATTCCCACCAGCAGTGAATGAGGGTTCCAGTTTTCTCCATATTCTCTCAAACAATTGTTAGTTATATCTTTTTCATTACTGCCATCCTTATGGATGTGAAGTGGTATCTCATGGTTTTGAATTGCATTTCCCTATGGCTAATGTTATTTAGCCTCTTTTGATGTGCTTATTGACATTTGCATATCTTCTTTGGAGAAATGCCTATGCAGATCATGTGCCCATTTTTAAACAGGATTGTCTTTGTATTACTGAATCTTTGTATATTCATAGTGACCCTTATCAGATACCTGATTTGCATATATTTTCTCTCATTCTTTGAATTGTCTTTTCACTATTTGATGGTGTCCTTTGAAGCATAAAAGTTTTAAACTTTGATGAAATTCAGTTTATTCTTTTGTCAGTTGTTTTTGGTGTCAGGTCTAATACATGTGATCTGTTTTAAGGGCTTGTTCAGTCTTCCTCACATCACAGAGGTGCCTCAGCATTAATATAAATTAGTACTTTAGATTCTTCCTGGATAAAGACTTTAGAACACTTTAACTCTATTTACCTACCAAATTAAATACTGTTCTTTAAATATATCTTAATTCTGTATACATTTTTTTTAAACTCTACACAATCTTTTTTGTTTTATATGATCAGCATCCACTTCATTTCCTCCAAATATTTCCCTTTTTTGTTGTTCTTCATTACTTTCTGCATCTTGCAGATTATTTTTCTTCTACCTAAAGAACACTCCTTAGGGTGCCTGGGTGGCTCAGTTGGTTAAGCGATTGCCTTCGGCTCAGGTCATGATCCTGGAGTCCCTGGATCGAGTCCCGCATCGGGCTCCCTGCTTGTCAGGGAGTCTGCTTGTCAGGGAGTCTGTTTCTCCCTCTGACCCTCCCCCTTCTCATGTGCGCTCTCTCTCTCTCTCATTCTTTCTGTCTCAAAGAAAGAAAGAAAGAAAGAAAGAAAGAACACTCCTTAGGACTTCCTTTACAGTAAATCTGATCTTTTCACTCAGCATAAAATTCTTTGTGGTAGTTATTTTCTTTTAACACTAGGAATGTATTATTCCAGTGTTTTCTGGCTTTCATTTTTGTGTTGAAAAGTCAGTCTTATTTTTGCTTTTGAAGGCAATATGTGCTTTTAAGAACTTATATTTGATTTCTGAAGTCTTCCTGTGCTTAACTTAGGTTTCTGTCATTTGGGGTTTTTTAATTCATCCTGCTTAGATCTTCAAAACAAATCAAGCCACTGTCCTTCCTGAATATTTGTATTTTGTCTTCAAATATTGCTTCTTATCTCTCTCTTTCAGAACTCCACTTACATAGTTGGTAAAACCTTTTCACCATAGTCTTTATTTCTACTGTTTTCTTACCTAATTTTCAATCATTTTGTATCTATTCCTTATTTAGACTGCTTCCTTTTTTTTTTTTTAAGATTTTATTTATTTGAGAGAGAGTGCACATGTTAGGGGGAGGGACAGAGGAAGAGGGAGAAGCAGACTCCCCACTGAGCAGGGAGCCTGAGGCGGGGCTCCATCCCAGGACCCCGGGATCATGACCTGAGCTGAAAGCTGACACTTAACCAACTGAGCCACCCAGGTGCCCCTCACATTTGTTTTTCTTTTTTGTTTGTTTGTTTTATTTGTCAGAAAAGGAGAGCACAAGCAGGGGGAGTGGCAGGCAGAGGGAGAAGCAGGCTCCCCACTGAGCCAGGAGTCCAATGCGGGACTCAATCCCAGGATCCTGGCATCATGACCTGAGCTGAAGCAGACACTTAACCGACTGAGCCACCCAGGCATCCCTTAACATTTGTTTTTCAAACAAGGTTGGGGGACAAGCAATTTCAGATGGAGGGATTTAAACTATCCAAGCTAGGATTCATTTCCAGGGAGGTCCAGCATATTTCCAGTTCACCCTTGAATTTGAGATTTACCAGAACCCTTCCCTGTGGTGAGTTCTGAATTCCACCTTTGGTGCCCATAGCTCCTCAGTAAAGATGTCAGAAGTGTTGTTTGTCGTCTTATCTTCAGCCGGACCTGGAATTAGCAAATGTAGCTATAAGAGAAAAGTACCCCAGTGTGGGGCTCATTTTACTGGACTTCTTCCTGGTTCCTGTCCCCCTATATATCTGAGGCCTTCAAGTAGATGTTTGATGTTGCTTTGATATTTTGACCAAGTTTTCTGCTTTTACTCAGTAGAAGCGTTGTTCTGAATGATCTAGCTAGCATGTTGTTACTAGAAACAGAAGTCCACTTTTGTGCCCTTACCCATGTGCTTTCTGAATCACTGTGTGCCAATAACTTATGTGATCGAGTGTATGGTTGGGTTTTGCTTTAGGGGTTCTTTTTAAAGAGACTTTTAAATTTAATAGAGGAATTGATCTCTTTTATATTAAATTATTTAATCACTACATCCAAGGTAGGGCTCAAACTCACAACCCCAAGATCAAGAGTCATACACTCCCCTGAGCCAGTAAGGCGCCCCTCATTTATATTTATTAATGTGACTATTACAATTTGTTTTTAGTTCTCTCATAGTATTTCTTTTGCTTTACATTTTTACTGCTTTTAAAAATAATCTTTCAGGGATACCTGGGTGGCTCATTAGGTTAAGCATCCGACTCTTGATTTCAGTTCAGATCATGATTTCATGGTCATGGGATCAAGCCCTGTCAGGCTCTACACTCAGCAGGGAGTCTGCTTAAGGTTCCCTCTCTCTTCTTCCTCTGCCTCTCTTCCCGGCTCATATGCTCTCATGCTCTCTCTCAAAAATAAATAAATCTTTTTAAAAATAATTATCTTTCACTATATATTCCCTGCATCTTGGAGGTTTTGTTTTTACTTATTTTGAGGCCATGTTCTAGCTGATAATTTGAAAAAAATTTTTTTTAATTTTTCTTTTTTTTTGAAAGCTTTTTATCCTTAGTTTTATTCTTTTTAGTTCTTCTGGTATTACTTTTATAGTTTCAAATGTTGTCCTTACATGTATCAGTTGATTTATCAGCTTTAAGTGTATTTTTGGACCCCTGGCTTCTTCACTTCACCTCCCAGCTTTTGATGATTTCCTTATTTCTACTCAACCATGATTTAAAATGTTTATATTAAAGAGATAATTATTTTATTACTTCTTTGTGTTCTTGTTTCTGTTTTGTCACTATTTTACCTGCTGTGTAGTACTAATTTTCTAATTATGTTACTCATCTGCCATTTCTTTTTTTAAAAGTTGGATATCTTTATATAGTTTCTAGTTGTTTTTTTATTACTCAACTTTGAATGCGATTGAAGTTTTCCTGGACCAGCTCTTTGTAGGCAGTTACGTTGGGGAAAGGCTCAGGCACTGTTGCTGACTAGCAGTTCTCTCTTACCAGAGGGCGGGTGTGTGCACACGTGTGCATGTGCGTGCGCACGAGGGGTCTTTGTGCACGTGGACTTATGTTTATATAGCCTTCTCTTCTTAGGACCTGGCAGAGATTGCTGGTTCCACAGAAGCCCTTTTCAAAGTTTCTGTCCATCCTGTGTCACTGACAGCCTGCCCCCCCCATACACACACACACACACACACACACACACACACACACACACACACACACACAGAGGTGTTTGTTCCCTTCTAGTCTAAGCTCCTCAGAAACTCCTGTCAAATGAAGTGGCAGTTCCCCTTGTTCCAAACAGGGTATTGGTCTTGTCCTCCCAGGGCACAACACTGTCTTTGGAAAACTTTCTGCCTTTCTGAAGCTTTCTCTTCCTTATCTGAAGTCTGTAGTTGTACTTCTGTCACTGCATTTATCAGCTCCTCCTCTTACATGTTGTGATTTGCGATTGCATATGTCTGCTGGTTTCATCAAAGATTTTCAGTTCTGTGTCTCATTCTTCTCCCTGGATCGGGGTGATTTCAGAGGAGAGAAAGGTCAGAGGCATCTATATTCTGTTATCTTACAATTGGACATCCATTTCAATTAAACTTCTCTCTTGGGCATAAACTGTAGAATGTCTCTGATTTTTTTCTTTTTATGTTATAAGCAATGTGGCAGTGAGTATCTGATATATATGTGCCCTTTAGATACATAGGGTTTATAGAATAGATATAAAAAGTTGTACTGATAGATCCAAAAGGTTGTACTGGTAGATCCTAAGGATATACATTTTTAATTTAGTCAGTAATGCCAAATTGTTTTCCTAAATTCTCCAGCAGTGAATGATAGCCTGAGAGTTTTCCCACATCCTTATCACTGTTTGATATTATCTAACTAAAAACTCTGCCAGTCTTATGGGGGCTGGGGGTCTTTTTTTAATTTGCATTTTGCTAACTACTAATGAAGCTTAAATTCTTTCCATATTTTTTAACAGTCCTCATTCCTCTGCTGTTTTGTCATTCTTTCATTATTTCCTCTGCTATGTAGTTATTTTTTAGTGGTCTCAGGTGAAATTGTAATTCAAACTATAACTCAGGTTCCAGTCTATGAATGGCTACTCTGATTCTTACAGTTGTGATCAAATTTCAGTGTTAAGAGAAATGTTGAGAATAGGTTTTGTTGGGTAGGGTGTTTTGGGTTTTGTTTCTTTCCCATCCTGTCTCCAAAGCTCAACATAAGTACACAAGGAGACATAGACCTAGGAAAGAAATTGAATTATTATTAAAATTTCATTTTTTCTTAGACAAATAAACCTCAGACATCACGACCCAATCTCATCAAACCAGCTGCCCAGTGGCAAGATCTCAAAAGATTGGGAGAAGAAAGGCCTAAAAAGTCTAGAACAGCCTTTGAATCAGATAAGAACGGCTATTTTTCAGTGTGTAACAGCTCATTGTTTGATTCTGGGGCACAGGATGATTCTGAGGATGACTACGGTGAATTTCTGGATCTTGGGCCTCCTGGAGTTTCTGAATTCATTAAGCCAAGTGGCCAAACAGAAAGAGAACCCAAACCTGGACCAAGTCATAACCAAGCAGCAAATGACATCGTCAACCCAAGATCAGAGCAGAAAATCGTTATCTTGGAAGAAGGTAGCCTTCTTTTACCAGAAGGTGATCCTCTAGACACTCAGAACCAGTCATCTGAAGATTCAGAGACAGAGCTTTTATCAAACCTTGAAGAATCTACTGCTATCCTAGATGATCAAGCCATCGGAGAAGACTGCTGGTTAGACCATCCTTACTTCCAGTCCCTAAACCAACAGCCCCGTGAGAGAACAAACCAGGTTGTTCCTCAGAAGCGGCAGCCTGAAGCAGAACTGGGCCCGTTGTTGTATCAACATGAACCCCCAGGGCTGGCTTTTCCAAGGCCAGTTTTTCCAAGACCAGAACCCCAGCAGGATGGGATTCCAGGCCCTTCTTCTCCTCAGCCTGCCCATCCTCTAGGAGAGCTTGAAGACCAACAATTAGCAATAGATGATGAAGAGCCAGGACCAGCCTTTCCACCACCAGGATCTCAGGAGCCCAATTTGGAAAACCTTTGGGGGCAAGAAGCTACTGAGGTAGATCAAGAACTCGTTGCACTTTTAGTGAAAGAAACAGTAAGTTTTATTTTATTTAAGTGAATAATTACACTAAATGTACTGAGTTTTCTTTTACTGCAAAATCACGACCGGGGGGGCGGGAGGGCACTTCATTTTCCTAAGGGATCTATAGCTGGATACCAGGAGAAGAAAGACTCTGAAGATAGGAAAATTAAATCAGTATTCCTAATCTGTCCTTAACCCCACAGCAAGCCCTCTGGGATTCTAGCTGCAGATCATGGGTACCCTGGTGCTGTCATATGAGCAGTGCCCCTGGTTTTAAAAAGGTTTTGAGTTAATTCCAATTCAGACCCATAAGGCAGGTTTATAAGATTATCTAGAGCTGCACTGTCCAATGTGGTAGTTTCATGTACCTGTTTAAATGTAAGTGTCTTACAATTAAATAAAATTTAAAATTCCATTTCCAGTGGTGGTAATCACATTTAAAGTGCCTAATAGTCACATGGGGCTGAAGAGCTACCATACTGGAAATCACAGAATAGAGTATTTCCATCATTGTATGAAGTTCTTTTGGATATCCCTCATATAGAGTGTGATGCAGGGCTGTGAGTTCTGGCTCAGCTGCTCATTGCCTTTGAGCAGGCTTTTAACCCTTCTTCCCCCAGGTGTTTTCATCTGGCACACTAGCTCATGTGCATTTTAAGAGGTAGTGCTTTACTCCTTTTCGGACTCCTTTTGCCTGGGCAGAGATGTTCAGCGTTAATTGAAAGAGTGAAGAACGGGGGGACGAGCCATGAGAGACTATGGACTCCGAGAAACAAACTGAGGGTTCTAGAGGGGAGGGGTTCGGGGGGATGGGTTAGCTGGGTGATGGGTATTAAAGAGGGCACAATCTGCATGGAGCACTGGGTGTTATATGAAGACAATGAATCATGGAACACTACATCAAAAACTAATGATGTAATATATGGTGATTAACGTAACAATAAAAAATAAAAACTAATGATGTATGGTGATTAACATAACATAATAAAAGTAAAAAAAAAAAAAAAGGGCACGAAGAATGGATATGCAAAGTGGCAGAGGACCAGATAATCTCTAGGGTCTTTTCTAGAGTCCACAGTCTATGCAGACACGTATGTCTACGCACAGACCTGCCTTACAGCCCCTTTCTCGTCTTGAGTCATTTTACTTTTTGCCATCTGGTTTTTATTGCTATTTGAAACCATTCTTGTGGATAAAAAATAATGTTTTTATTCCTTTTCAGGAGGCAAGATTTCCAGATGTTGCAAATGGGTATATTGAGGAGATAATTCATTTGAAGAATTATTATGATTTGAATGTGTAAGTACACCACATGCCTTTTGTTTTTCTTACTGTAGTGAAATACACATAATATAAAAATCTACCGTTTTTACCATTTTTAAGTATACAGATCAGTGGCATTAATTATCTCCACATTTTTGCACAACCATCGCCACCATCCCCAGAACCTTTTCATCTTCCCAAAATGGAACTGTCCCCATTAAACATTAACTCCTCATCCCCCGCCCCTCCACCCCCAGCCCCTGGGACCTACACTTCTACTTTCTGTCTCTCTGAATTTGACTACTCCAGGGACTTCATAATAGAATAACACGGTATTTATCCTTTTGTGACTGGCTTACTTCGCTTAGCATTATGTTTTCTTTAATGATCCTGTTAGAGTTCTAATTTTAGTCATGTACAGACTTTTCTGGGTTTTACTTAATACTGCATGGTTATGGAATTAAGGTGTTTTGTTAATTCTGAGCATTGATACTACGTGTTTTGGTCAGGTGGTTTAAAGACATTTTCTTCCCTATATTTGTAACAAAGTGTTCTGCAACCACTCTGCCTGTTTGGAGAAGTGTATGGAAGTGTTTCTTTAGTGTTTATCACAAAAATGATAACTATAATTTTTAAAAAATAGAAGTGTCCCAAAGAAAACAAAGTATGTCCTTTTCCTTTTACACTCTTTTCCCTCCTAGTCTGCAGAGGTAAAACCGTTGTAAATTTGTGAGGAACGTAGAATATTGAAACTAATAAAATTTTCAGTTAATTAATACAGATTACATCCATCGAACAGAAGAGGTAGTATACCTAAACCTCTGTCCTCAAAAGATTATGCCCAGCACTATAATACTCAGCCCAGAGTGCAAGTGAGAGCTGTTCCCTGCCACGGCCAAGTGGGAAGAGCCCCATTTCCCAGGTCAGGAGCCAGAGGAGATGCTCTGTTCTAATTCATACAAAGACACTGTTGGTGCCAGTGGCCACCCTGTCTTGTCGCCCTCTATCCGGGGATAGCCACTGTGACCCGGCTTGTTTGTTTGTTTTAAGATTTTATTTTTTTGATTCTAAGTTACTGTAGACTTAAAGTTTTTATATAAGTGGTATTTTAAAATGAGTTAAAACCTTTTTTGTTTTTGGTACTGAATTATCCTATGTTTGACCAGTAGAAACCTCTTAAGATGCATCTGTATCATTTTGACATGGCCCAATTAGTCTGAGCATGCCCTTGCTTTGTAAAATACAGAGTTGCTTGGGCTTACCTTGAATGTTTCTGCCCTAAACCTGGAATGTGGTCATTTCTCCAAGAAACCCGGGTTTTTGCCACTAGCATGTCATCACTTGTCAGCCCTTACAGGGGACAGAGCAAGGAAATACGGGGTTTTTTTAATTACATGTTCATGATTTCCCATTTAAGTTTAACATTAAGGTTTTTTTCCCTCAGTCTTTCTAAATTTTACATTTTTGTGTTCTTCCACGAGAAATGTAGTTTCTAGTAACATTAATACTTTTTTTTATCCTATAATAGACATAAAATAAATTGTAGTACCAGTGTTACTATTGAGGACTACTACTGAGTGAAGTAAAAAATGTTTTATAGTTATTTTGTGCTTAATGCATATCTCACTAAGGCAGTACAGTTAGAATATAGACTAACCTAGGCAGTAGATCGATGACGTTCCTCAGTTCTAGAAACTTGGTAGCCAGTATCTCCTCAAATAATCCTGTTCTCTTCCTTTTGCTATCACACTTTTTCCCCGTCCTCTGTGGCTCTTGACCCCATCTCTTTGTCTCTGTGATACACTCTGGATGATTTCTTCAAGGCAGTCCTATAGCTCACTAATTTTCTTTTTAGTGGGGTATAATCTGCCATTAAACTCATCCACAGAGGTGCCTAGGTGGCTCAGTCGTTAAGCATCTGCCTTCGGCTCAGGTCATGATCCCCGGGTCCTGGGATCGAGCCCCGCACCGGGCTCCCTGCTGGGCGGGAAGCCTGCTTCTCCCTCTCCCACTCCCCCTGCTTGTGTTCCTGTTCTCGCTCGCACGCTCTCTTTCTCAAATAAATAAAATCTTTAAAAAAAAACCTCATCCACAGTGTTTTTAGTTCCATTTCCTATATTCTCATTCTGGCATCCTTATTTTATAATACTCCGGATCATTTTTCTAGTGTCATTTTTTGCCTGTATTTTTAATCCATTTAGTTCTCTAAACACAATAAACATAGCTTCTTTGTGTTCTGAGTGTGATCATTCTGACACATGAAGTCCTTGTGAATCTCATTCTGTTGTTTCTGCTGGCTCTCTTGGTGTCTTGTTTTCCTTGTGCGTTTTGTAAATTTTAACTGTGAGCTCACTTCTTGGGGTTTTGATAGAAATGGTTCCTTCGGGGAGGATTCACTTTTTCATCATGTGCCCAGGGGCAGTGTCAGTCTAACACTACTTTATACTTTAGATTGTTGTCTGCAAGGCTTTGGGTCATCGAGATAGTAAGAATTTAGTCTTGGATGAGGACTCGGTATAATCTTCACCAATTCTCACAGGGCATTTTGTTTTCCTCTCCATCCACTCGTCAGTATTAAAGCATGTTTCTCCTTGTGGTCTGTAAGATTTGTCTGTGTGCCCTATGAAGTAAGAGCTCAAGAAGATGAATATCATCATCATCATTTTCTTTTTGAATATATAAATGACTTGATGAGTACACTTAGGAAAATCTCGCTTCTGTTTAGCTTACTTCTCTGGGGTTTCACTTTCACTTAGATTTGGACTCGTAGGAACTCCTGACTTTAATTTGATTGCAAGTTCTGTTTTAATATCAGCATTTTTTAAGCCTTTTTTCTTGTGGACTGCATACAGAAAAATGCACAAAATTAAGATAGCCAGCCTAATAATTTATCACAAATCAAACATTCATGTAACTACCACCTAGAAATCTTCAAAAAATAGAACATTGCCACCATCTTTGAACACTTTGAAGATTTTGTGACGATATCATGTTGTCTCTATTCTTCTATGACTGGCTTCTTTCACTCAGCATTATGTTTCTGGGGTTTACCCATGCTCTGTAGTTCATTCATTTTCATTGCTATGTGGTATCCCATTTGTATCAAAATACTATTAATTTTTTCCTCTACTTTTTTTTTAATTTTTTTTTTTTATATTTTATTTATTTAGTTGACAGAGAGCACAAGCAGGGGGAGCAGCAGGCAGAGGGAGAAGGAGCCTCCTGTACTTTTGATAGGCATTTGACTTGTTTCCACTTTTTGGCTTTCACAAATAATGCACCTTTGAACCATTCTTCCACATGCCTCCCAAGCCTCCAATCTTGACCAGATTTGGGCTTCGCCATCCTGCTGGCTACTGATTTTTTTTTTTTTTAAGATTTTATTTATTTACTTGAGAGAGAGAACAAGAGCAAAAGAGAGCATAGAGGGAGAGGGAGAAGCAGACTCCCTGCAGAGCAGAGAGCCCAACGCAGGGCTCGATTCCAGGACCCTGGGATCATGACTTGAGCCAAAGGCAGACAGTTAACTGAAAGAGCCACCCAGGCGCCCCTGGCTACTGATATTTTCAAGCAGAAATTTTTTATTTCTGAACTTTTGGTCTTGTTTCTCATCTTTGGGAGGATTGGTCTGCCATTACTGAAAATAAAAGTGCTATTTTATTGTAAGCTTTCAAAATTTTTGAATATCTAAATTACTTGATAATTACATTATTTTTAACTAATAAACTTTGTCTTTAGAGCATTTTTAGATTCATAGCAAAATTGAATGGAAATAATTAGTACATTTTTACAATAAAAAGTATCTCCTAGACTTCCCCTCAACTAAAAAACAACTGATTTTTATTTTTATGTAACCTTTTAGTTCTTGGAATGCAAACACAATTTTTTCAGAGAGTAAATGCAGTTCTGGGTATCTTGTTTATGAAATAATGTTAAGCAAAAAATATTTTCCATTTTTTTCTTTATGATAATAATGATCCCCTTTAATAACAGTTTTATTGAGTTTTCCTTTTTGTTAAATACTTTGTTCATAGGGGCGCCTGGGTGGCTCAGTCGTTAAGCGTCTGCCTTTGGCTCAGGTCATGATCCCAGGGTCCTGGGATCGAGTCCCACATCAGGCTCCCTGCTTGGCAGGAAGCCTGCTTCTCCCTCTCCCACTCCCCCTGCTTGTGTTCCTGCTCTCGCTATCTCTCTGTCAAATAAATAAATAAAATCTTAAAAAAAAAATACTTTGTTCAGTTTTCACCAATGTTCTAATGAACATTATTCTCCATATGGCACTTTCCCTTTTCTTTCTGTATACCTGCTACATGCTGAAATCCTAAAAGTTAAAATTCAGGGTTGGCCATTATTAAAATTCAGGGTTGGACATTATAAACAAATTCATGGTCATTGAAACTATTTCCAAATAGATTTCCAGTGGAGTTGTACCAGTTTATGTTGCTGTTGGAGATGTACATGAATTGCTGTAGTAATTTCTCAGTGATGATGCATAGTGATGGTGTTAACTAGGCATAAAGTAGCTTACTATTTTAGTTTATTTCTTTGTTAATGGGCTGCATGGCAGTTTTCATACATTTGTTTGACTAATTGTATTTCTCTCCTTTGTGAATTGTTTGTACCTTTTCTCACTGAATTCTTTTGTTGTTGTTCATGTTTTCCTGATTATGAAACACAATACTTGTTTGTTCAGTCTGGAAAATATAAATGATTAAGTATAAACCTAGCCCATGTAGCTAAGAATACTGTAGAATATACTAAAGAATATAGAATACTGATTTGAATAGGAAATGCCAAGTTTAAGTATTTAATAATTTATAGTAAATATTAAAGTAACCCTTTAGAAATGTAGTATACTTTAATGTTTCCCTCTCATTCTACAAATGAATGTATTATTTTTCAAGTATTTGCAAGATTAATTTCTGTGAAATACCAGTAAAATGGGATCAAATTGACAGATTTTGTGACAGTTTGTTCTCTTACCTCCTGAGTCTCATATATATCCTTTTTTCTAGGGACTTACTGATTCTGTGCTTTTCACATCACTCAGATGCAAATATTCATTCTTAAACATATATAAAAATTCTTGTGAAATCCAAAGGAAGGGGACTGTGCAGTAATTGTATTATATCTTTTCAAACCTGCAGTCTTCTGAGTTTCCTGACATGACTTGTTCCTGGGCTCTTGGGACTGAGGTGTTAATTCCCACAACTAAGCTAAATATTGTTAATGTAGACCCAAAGGGAGGCACAAAACAAAGTTGAGCAGGCTGGCATTGTGTGTGGCTGACTCTCGGTTATTTTATGTGCAATCTTTAAATCACCTTTAGACATAACCAGCTGGTCATTTTAGCAAGAGGGATTTATTCACCAGAGAACCTCCTGTGATGGTAATCTCTTTGAGCTGATTACTAAGACCTTTCACTCACATGTGATGAATCTTAAATTGGATCGAGGCAGCAACAACTATCTAAGGAATAAAAGCTTGGAATACTAGCCTGGCTCATTTAGGAGGAGTGCTTTCTTGAGACCCTTCAGCTTGTCAGGTCAGATCAGATGTGAAATAACATACATAGGTGGGCAGACTTGAGTTCTCACAAGCCTCCCACCCCAGGCTGTAAATATTGATGTCTTGGGTTATAGTTCATTTCTACAGAAGAGAAACTTTCTATTTAATTACCTGTGCCCACTGAATGTCATTTAACCTCCAGGAAAGTTCTGTTGGTAAGGGTCAAGATATTAAAATAGAAATGACTTTGACAGTTCAAAATGAGAGCCTTTGGGGGGGAGCGCCTTTTGTGTCAGTCAGTAGAGGGCCCCCGATTCTTGATATCGGGATCATGAGTTTGAGCCACGGGTCACATGTACAGATTACTTAAAAAAAAAAAAGATTGCATCATAAACAGGTTTGACTTAAGATTGAAACATAAATATGTAACAGAATGAGACCCTCTGATTTCTGCCATGTGGAATTCCTTCTCTTGCAGTGTTTTGGTATGTGGTCTTCTTAATATTGGAAATATAAAATTAATTGGTCAGAGAAGAACCCCTAAAATATGGTTGGTTTTTGTTTTGTTTTCTTGAAATCACACCTACTATTCTACCTCTGTGTCATATACTGTAATTCTGTATAATGTACTTTAGAAAATACATAAAAGTAGAAAATTTTAAAGGATAAGATTTTTAAAAATAGGAGTTGTAATACTTTCTTCCAGTACCATAGCAGATCATCTTCCATGCACCCCACGTGGATACCACTGGCTTCACTCATGGGTAGCCATTTTGTCAAAGAAGATTCTTCACTGAGTGACCTTTCTGGCTGTTTATTGGGTTGTGGTAGCCACACTTATCAGAACATTACAAACAGGCATATTTGAGATGGAGGAGCTTCTCCACATCTGGGTTGTGGTTTGTCTGGATGTGCATGTGAACAGAGTTGTTTAGCCTTTGAGGCCTTTCCCCAATGATACTAGATTCTTGGTGGTGGCTAACTCTCAGGTCAGCCTACAAAGAGCTGTATAACCTGCAGAAGGGTTGCAGATGAAGCATGCCCTCCCAGACTCTGTTCCCAGACACTCTCCCCCACGGGTGAGAAGAGGAACTGGAGGGAAGTGCTTTTTCTCTCCTCTTCCTGCTGGACCTGTCCTACTATTAAAGGCTCCACTGTTGGCACTGGACAGGAGATACCTGGGAAGAAGGGATTCAAGAATCATGGGGTGGAGTCATCTGAAGAACCTTCAGGAGCAAGGAAAGTGAGAAAGATGGAGAGGGGAATCCCCATGGCCCTGTGAGCCGAGAGGCTTTCCTGCTACTGAAGTAGCTAGTGCTACACACCCCCCAGGCTGTTCTTATCTGTGGAATCATCCCAAGAGCTCAGCATGTTGCTGTATTTGGTTGTTATAGGGTGAAGAACCTTGCTGGTTAACATTTGTTAAATCTGGACAGTGATACATCAGCATGTGTTATCTTACTCTATATCCTTACCTTTAAATGTATTTCATGATAGTGATAAAGGGACAAGGCTATGGGTTTGGCATGAAGAGAGTCCATTCTTAGGCAGACATGGTCTGTTCTTTCAGGCTTGCAGCTGGGCAAACTGAACGTCACTGAAATTCTTCATGGGGACTTGTATTACCAGAGGGTTACAGAAAGTATTAATGAATTAACAGAAGGTCTTTTATATTCCATCCATTTACTTTAGCAAACTGTTTTATGGTTTTTTATTTTTATTTAAATTCAATTAATTAACATATATTACTGGTTTTAGAGGTAGAGGTCAGTGATTCATCAGTCTTAATATAGTACCCAGTGCTCATTATATCATGTGCCCTCCTTAATGTTATCACCCAATTACCCCAACACCCCACCCCACTCCGCTCCAGCAACCCTCAGTTTGTTTCCGGTGATCAAAAGTTGCTTATGGTTTGTCTCCCTCTCTTTCGTCTTTTTTGTTCCTCTCTTCCCCTATGATCCTCTGTTTTGTTTCTTAAATTCTACCTATCAGTGAGATCATAATTGTCTTTCTCTGATTGACTTATTTCGCTGAGCATACAACCCTCTAGTTCCATGCACATCGTTGCAAATGGCAAGATTCTTTTTTTTTTTTTTTGATGGCTGAGTAGTATTCTGTTTTTGTGTGTGTGTGTATATCACATCTTCTTTATCCATTCATCTGTCGATGGACATCTGGGCTCTTCATAGTTTGGCTATTGTGGACATTGCTGCTACAAATATTGGGGTGCAGGTGCCCCTTCGGATCACTACATTTGTATCTTTGGAGTAAATACCCAGTAGTGCAATTGCTAGGTGGTAGGGTAGCTCTATTTTCAACTTTTTAAAGAACCTCCATACTGTTTTCCAGAGTGGAGCAAACTGTTTTTAATTGCTGATGTGAATATGTTTTCCCACCCCTTGTTTGTTACAGTTTTCTGACAAACCGTAGGTACTCTTCATCTAAATTCTCCAGTTCCATACTGTTCAGCCAGTAAGAATTTGAGTGACTTCATGACATTGACACCTGACAGAAGTGTGCATTCATTAGTATGTTTATTGCTTTTTAAAACTAGAAGCAAAAATAGAAATTAAGTATATCTGTCTTTTATTTGTCTATTTCATTTTTCTGATCTGCAATTTAATAGGTCAGTCATAGTGTATGATGAGGCACATTATTTTTCATTGTATTTAAATCAGTGGCAGGTGTGGGATTTGGAAGCACTGTGAAAATAACATCATTTATTTTTGCAGACTTTGTAATTTTCTTCTGGAAAATCCAGACTATCCAAAGAGAGAAGACAGAATCATTATCAACCCCAGTAGCAGCCTGCTTGCCAGCCAGGATGAAACAAAGGCAAGTGTTGTGCTCTTTGTTTTGCAGTCTACCTAGAAATGCTCTGCTTTTTTCATCTTTGTGATAAGAAAGTGCTTTGTTGGGACACATTTTTTAAAGACTAGCCAGGAAAATAGGATTTCAGAATATACTTGTCCCTTCAGTGGATTTTCCCAACCTGAGTCACTTTGGATTCTGTATTTAACTTTTGTTGTAACTCCATCATCTCTTTCCCACAAAAAGTTAAACACCTTCCATATCTTTAGTCTTACAAAGCTAGTTTTTAAAATGAAACAAGAATTAGCCAGGATTCTTTGTATCATTTTGGTGGGTTTTTTTGTTTTTGTTTTTCAGTATTTTATTATGAAAATTTTCAAACATACAGTAAAGCCAAAAGAATTTTACACTGATCACCTATATATCTACCAGCAGTACTATTAAAAGTTAACATTTTATTATATCCACTTTGTCACATATCCATCCCTCTGTCCATCAGCACATCTCTCTTATATTTCATTTCATTATGATGCATTTCAAAGTAAATCACAAAAACATCAACACACTGCCCTATACATACATACTTTAGTGTGCATTTCGGCACCTAGAGTTCAATATCTGTTTACAGTTTTTCTTTTGATGTAAGATTTATATACAATGCATACACCTGTATAACCAAATCCTGTATTAAAATAAAAAGTTTGATTTTTTTTTTTTAAGATTTTATTTATTTGAGGGAGAGAGAGAGAGCAAGCACAACTGGGTGGAGAGGCAAGAGGGAGAAGCAGACTGCCCGCTGAGCAGTGGACCACCCCCCGCCCCAAGCCCTGCTGATGCGGGGCTCGATCCTGGAACCCCGGAACCATGGCCTGAGCCAAAGGCAGATGCTTAACCAGCTGAGCCACCCAAGTGCCCCTATTTTTTTTAAATCTTAATCATCACTTTATTTGTAATCCTACCTAGCATTTAGTGTGTCAAGTGGTGAAGGAAAGTCTAGATCAGAACTACTTCATGGCTGCTCGATCCTTCTATTCCCCACACATTCCTTTGACCATCTCTTTTACGTATTCTGTAGCAAGAGAAATGATGGTTTTTTCTGAACGTTTTGTGGAGAGAAATTGGCTGAAGGATGGGTTTCAAATCCATAGCTATACTTTTTACTGGTTTTGACTGACACAACTAGTCTTCAGACTCCAGACGGCTTATTTAACCTCTCTGAACCACTAGTTTTTTCATCTCTGTACAGGACTGGTAACCTCTGTAGAGGAGTCATCGTGTATACAAATGAGACGATTCTGTTGTGTAATAAGCAGTCCTTGAAGTGATACCACCTCGTGGGAAATGCACTATCTGGCCTCCTAATGTGCCTCTCTCTCTCCCTCTCTCTCTCTCGTTTCAGTTGCCTAAAATAGACTTTTTTGACTATTCTAAATTGGTTCCTCTTGACCAGCGTTGTTTCATCCAAGCTGCTGACCTCCTGATGGCCGACTTCAAAATGCTCAGCAGTCAGGATATCAAGTGGGCCCTGCATGAACTCAAAGGACACTATGCAATCACCCGAAAGGTGCTCTACTTGGTCTTCCTGGTGGGGTCACACCTCTTGACTACTTCTTCCCATGATAACAGAATGAAGAGTTCAGCTTGTGGAAATTGGGATGGTTTATGATGGCAAAGAGCTTAGGAGTTTGTCAGGGTGAAGATAAATAGACAAAGGTACTTGCTGATCAGGAGGAACCGAATGAAAAGAAATAATAGATTAGAAGCAGGGAAGTTCTGAGGGCACCTGGCTGGCTCAGTCAGTAGAGCATGTGACTCTTGAACTCAGAGTTGTGAGTTCACGCTCCACCTTGGGCATGGAGCCTACTTAAAAATAAAAAAAAGTTTCAAAAAAGCAGGGAGGTTCTGGTTTGCCCATGGAGGGTAATGAATATTATTGTAGAGGGCAAGATGACTGGGTATGAAAGGTGTGTTCTAGTGCCCTTCCTTGCTTTCCTGTCCAGCTAGGGGTAGGTCTGCTGGTGAATGTGGCCTCACCCTGAGTCTAGGCCCCTTCCCCCTTATATGGCCAAGAAGATCGAGGCAGCTGTCAACAAACTCCTCTAATTGTAGGTTAATCTTAGGTAAAATTACTGAGGGGAACACAGAGTTAGTGCTTTCTGTTTCTGAATCTCATTCCTCATGCCAAATAGGGAATGCTGTATTGTCATTGAAAAAATAAGGAGCTTCCCCCTCCCCCCAAAAAACCAGGGACCACAACTTAAGGCCCTCCTAGCATCAACGTTGCTCCAGGGGTTCCTGACACCCTTGCAGAACTCCCAGGGGGCCCAGATGTAAAGGGAAAGGGCAGCAGCACGAGGCAGCTCCTGTGGCCTGGGTATGATCCTGTTAGCAGTGTCCCTGCCACTGTCCTGGGACCAGTAGAAGGAATTGGCTAGCTGATGCTTCCCCTTGGTCATCCCACAGCCCACTCGTCATTTGGGTGAGAGGTTGTAGGATTCTGTGGCTCACCTCTTATTTGTATCTTCTTTACCCCTTTCCTTGTCTTTCTGGTCTGTCCGATTTTTCTATGCTGTCTGCTTGTTTTGGTGAGTAGTTGGAAAATTTACAGCGTTTTGAAGTGGGGTTGGGCTGGCCTGTTTGAATGAAAGTGGGGTGTTTAAGGGTATGTACTATTTGGCAGAAGCTAAAACCTGTTGCGTTCAAGTTAGAACTTCTCCCTGCTGTATGCAAATGGTGCCCAGGGATTCTGTCCTCTGGACAGTGATGCTCTTGTGGACTGGGTGTGGGAAACACACCCAGAGATGTGTTCTAATTATGGCCATAGCACATCTTCCCTGTGCCACTCCCCAGACGTGATGATAGCTTAGTCTCCTGCTATATATGTGTGTGTGTTCACTAAAGACAGTCACATTTCCCTGGATTTTTCTCTCTTTGTATTATAAACATCCAACATACATAAAATTAGAGATTGTCCTATCAACGAGCCCCTGCTTACCCATCACTCAGCTTCAGTAACTGTCAGCTCCTTCCTAGTTTTGTTTCATCCCACGTGACCCACTTCCCCCCTCCCTGTTTTGAAGCAAACTCCAAGAATTGTTTCATTTTCTTTAAATCCGTGACTATTTCACTGTTTACCTTTAAAAGATAGATTCTTTTTTGAAAAACAATCAAAATACCATTATCACACCTTCAAAAGTAACGTTATTAGATATCCACTCATTTTGTTCAAATTTCTCTGGATGTGTCAAAAACTTTTGGTCGTGTTGAGTTCCAAGTAAAATTCTTTCTTGCAGTTGGTTGATGGGTTACTTAAATCTCTTAATCTCTTAAGTTCTTTCTCCTCTTTCCCCCTTTACTATTCTTGCTGCTCATTTGTTGAAAAAAATTGGTTGTTTGTCTTATAGGTTTTGACAATCTAGATTTTGCTGACTGTACCCTGCGGTATCATTAACTGGTTCTTTGGTGCACTGTATTTCCTATAAATTCATAGTTAGATCTAGAATCTTTTTTTTTTTTTAAGATTTTATTTATTTGACAGAGAGAGACACAGCGAGAGAGGGAACACAAGCAGGGGGGAGTGGGAGAGGGAGAAGCAGGCTTCCCTCTGAGCAGGGAGCCCAATGCAGGGCTCGATCCCAGGACCCTGGGATCATGACCTGAGCTGAAGGCAGATGCCTAACAGCTGAGCCATCCAGGTGCCCTAGATCTAGAATCTTGATCAAACTCAGGTTTAATTTCTGTCCCCCCTTGAATTTTTATTCCATTTCTGCCAAATGGGTCTCTGACTTTGAGCCGTGTCTTGAACATGCAGAGCTTCAGTTCTCTCGGATGTTTTATGTGGCTAATAGGAGAATTAAGTGGGATACAGTGTAGGGTGAGCCCATCACAGTGCTTCCTGTGTATCAGGTTTCAGTAATGAGTTCCCTCCCTCTGCACTTCCTTCTCTGTGCAAAGGAACAGTTGTCAAGCCTCTGTATGTAGGAATTTCCCAGTGGCCCATCTTACAGTGTGATCTTAAGAGTCAGTCCTTAGAGTAACGTTACAAGAGCCTTCTCTCATGCAGCCTCCTTAGGTTCACAGTGCTGAATTACACGGGAGGGGCCTGTGACCCCAGGGCCTGCTCTGGTTTGTTCCCAGCCTGTGGTATGGAGGCCCAGGGTGCAGGAAGACTCTGCCCCCAGTGTGTGTGTGTGGTTGAAGATATTTTAGCTCAACTCTTTATGGACGTATCCTGTGTGTAGGTTTCTTGGAGACCACAGTGCAGCTGCAGTAATGTTTCTTCTGGTCGTTAGCTCTGTAGGGACAAAAGTGCTCTCAAAACTGAATAACTTCTAAACTGGAGGGAACAGATCATCCTTAAAACTCATGGCAGGAGTTAATTGTTAAAATGAATGTTGATTTTTATCAAAGTAATTTATGACCATAACTTTAAAAATCAATTAGTGCCAGAATGCTTATTTGTAATTTTTTACAAATTACAGGCTGAAGTCCCCTTCTTCACCCTCTTCCTCTGTTTTCCAGACACAACTTGATTCTTATTTGTTCTTTTTCTTTTTCTAGTACTTACCTCATTTATGAACACGTTTATGCTTGATTAGTTTTAGAAATCATCCATACAAACTCACCTTTTCAGTATACAGTTCTTGTTAAATCTGTTTTTAAAGTTTTTATTATCATGACTGTGGAAAAATGTTCACTGCTGCGGCAAGTAAGGTACTATGATAATGTCTCCTTTCTTGAATTTTCTATTTTTCTTGGAGTTAGAATTGGTTGCCTCCGTCTTTTCATTTCCTTGTTTCTTTTTGTTGCTTTGTTTTTTGATGCTGTGGCTGTCTTTTCATGGCTGACAACTCTAAACCGCTGTTTTAATCACAGTTCGCCTGTTGTCAAACCTGCCCATCAATCCTCAGTTCATTTTTTTCCCTTCCTCCTCCATACCTGTGTATAGCTGTCCGCTTGGGAGTTCCCTTTGCCTTTGGACAAAGCCTGATCCTCTGTGTTCTAGATCCTGACAACTTTCTCTGTCTTGGTTTACACACTCACACTTGGCTGATAGTTCCCCTGGGTTGAAAACTATTGCTCCGCCAAGTTTTTCCTCAGTAATCCTGCCACAGATAAAACTGTCCCTTTCCTTCAGACAGCATGTTGAGTGCCTGCTACAGGCCATGCACTGAGAGAGTCACAGTGAACAGTGGAAGGCTCCTTCCCTTGTGGAGCTTAATACTAGTGGACAGTGTCCTCTATTTTAATCACCCCTTAACTTCTGTTCCCTGACATGTGCTCATTTTGAGGGTCTCCACTCCCCAGCCTCCCTACGTTTCTCCCCTGTGTACTTTAATGATCACCTCTGTCTCCTTACAGGTGACAAGGTCTGCATTTTTGGACTTGACCTCCACCAGCGTCACAGAGGAGTCTGTGGCCACTCCTCAGCTTTTATTTCATCAAATACCCATTGTAGTATTTCTAGGTCATGCCTTAAAAGAATTTTGGCCATTGTCAAGATATCCTAAGAATCTTAGCAGACTGTATCCTTGGTTCTCAGAACCAGTACCTTGAATGGGGATTTGATTTGTGAATGTGAGCAAGCTGGAGGGAGAAATGCCAGATAAGTATAAAAGGAAAAAATATTTACAATATCTGTTGTTCCTGTATTCCTCCTGGTAGGTTTTTTGTTTGTTTTTTAAGATTTTATTCATATATTTGACAGAGAGAGACACAGCCAGAGAAGGAACACAAGCAGGGGGAGTGGGAGAGGGAGAAGCAGGCCTCCTATGGAGCAGGGAGCCTGATGCGGGGCTCGATCCCTGGGCTCATGACCTGAGCCGAAGGCAGATGCTTAACAGCTGAGCCACTCAGGTGCCCCCTTCCTGGTAGGTTTTTTTGAGTACTTAACTTTGTGATAACTATTGGCTAGACCCTGAAGACAGTGGCTTCTGTAGAACACAAATTAGCTTCCTTCTGAAGAGCTTTCAGTCTATTTGAGAAGATTAAAGGGGAAAAAAGATTAAAACGGTGTGATGAGTGTTAGAAAAGAGCAAATAAAAGTACATGAGAGCACCAGGAAAGAAACGAGGGTGTTATTTGAACAGGATCTTAAGGGAAAGATGTTTTCACTGGAGAAATGTTACGTGCAGAGGCAAAAAAAACAAGTTACCATGGTGCCTTTGGGTATGTAGGTGTGAATTATAGCTAGCAGTTCTTGAAAGGGAAGAACTCTGATTTATAATTGTATTTGGTCTATTTAACTAGATCTTTAGTTAATATTAAGATAAGGGATGGTTGTCGTAACTACTGAAGTAAGATTTTGCAGGCTCCTTTAATTTATCAGCAACATTTGTTTTAAGGTACACTTTTCTTGACAAGGGCCAGTATGGATTTTTTTCCTTCTAACTAGAAATAGTATTTAAATGGGACCAAGGTAATGACCTCATTTCATCTCCAGACAGGAGGGTGGTGTGGTTGAAGACCCAGTGGGCTGCCAGTTAACAAGCTCTGAGTTCACATTGCCATTTCATTAGTTGCTGATAAATGACATCTACCCTTTAATCATCACTTCATTTATAAAATTCAGGTTATCATAACGTGTCCTGGCTTTTTTCTTGGGTTTTTGCAAATAGCCCTAGTTCAAGGATGGAGTGTTTACCTTCTAGGTAGAACTTGGTAGAAATTAGTGGTTTTGCTGCGGAGTACAGACATATGACTTTTAAGATTGATACCTAAGGTTTGTGGGGAACACCTCGGATAGTCAGAACTCCAGAAAGAAGAAACAAAGCAAGGGAGGATGTTGATCGGGGAGATGGAGAGGTAGTAGGATGACTTCTGTTGGGCAGCTCTTGGTGGGTTTCCCTGAACCGCTCTGTGAGGACAAGGTGATGTCCTTCTCTGTAAGCCTCGCTTCCCTCTGCTATGAAAGAACCCCTTCCTCAGAGAGTTGCTGTGAGAATCCCATGACCGGAGGGGTTACCAGACCCACACAGAGTGCTTCACTCACAGAGGTGTATAAGCACATGGTGATTCCCTTCCTGTTCCCAAACCTGAGAGCTTTGGAAAGGAGGGGATAGAAGGTAGATGAAGATGGATAGATGATCTGTCCCTCTTCTTAGCTAAAATAGTTGTTCTGCCCTTCTTTCATTTTACCAGAGGGACACACAGCTGTTTTCCTAAGATAAACATTCAGAATGTGACTTAACTAGCAACATTCCTGTAACACATAGATATCCCTGTAACCTTTTATTATTCACCAAGAGTATGAAATGCAAACCATGCAGGTTGCCAAGGATACGCCCTGGGCTTTGGTCACCTTCTCTGTCTTCCAGAAGCCCATTGTCCAGTGGAGGGGATGACATGAAACAGAATCAAATAAGTGTATCATTACTGTTACCAGCATTTCAAAAGAAAAATGTAAGGTACTTGGAAAGAGTGTAGCGGGTGGACCGAGAGGCTCCAGGAGGGCTTCCCTGAGCAAGAGACATTTAACCACAAACCTGAGTGTTCTATAAGGAGGAGTTCAGTAAGGGGGAGTTTGGGGGTGTCCTTTCCTTGGATGAGGAATACTGTAGAAGAGCCAGTTTGGAGGGAAAGGATCATGAATTCAGCCTGGGAAGCATTGAGTTGCCAGCCTATTGAGTGAGGTTTGTGAGACATCCAAGTACAAAGAATTCATCTGGGTGCTTGAATGGCCAAAAGAGGTGGGATCGTGAGGGTCATCAGCACATGCAGGGTGACCTCCCCAGCTTGGACGAGGTAGGCACAGGGAGAGGTGAGGCTGCCTGGAGGCCTCCCAGCATGTAAAGACCAAGTGGAGGGAGGGTGGTGAGGAGCAGTGGGCAGAGAGGAGGTGGGACGCCAGAAGCGGGGAGCAGTCCGTGTTAGCAGTACTGCCAAGAGGCTAGGTAAGATGGGGACCAAAACATAGGGGCGGGGGTTGGCCTCCTGTTACCAAGTAGATAAGCTAGTGGAAAGATGGGTTTCGGTGCCTGATCGGAGGGAGTTGGGAAACGCACGCAAGGTGAGATGAGCAAACACGGACAGATGGCCCCTTTGATAGGTTCAGGCTGGAGTGTGGTGGCTGGTACCTGAAAGGGGGAGGTGGGTTTTTTTTTTTTTTTTTTTTTAAGATGGCAAAGACTTGAGCACATTGAAATGTCAATTGGAAAGATTTAAAAAAAGCTGAGGGTACAGAAGAAAAGGGATTATCACTGGCAAAGACTTTTGCCCTCCAGTGTGCTGTACAAAGAGGAGACGCAGGTGAAGCTGCAAGGAATATGGGAGTGTTGGTGGAAAGTGGTCCCAGAGGTATGCCATTTAGGGTGTGCCTGTAGAGTCTCAGTCACCAGCCATCTGTTAGGTGACCCACCCTGTATATAGCCAAGGACAGCTTGCACACTTGCTGTTTTCTTATGTTGCCCTTTGTCAGTAAGCATTCAGTTCTGCCCTTTCAGCAGTTTATGAAAGTCAGAAGGCAAAAATAATGCTGCAGCCTGTTTCTGGTAAGCTATGCAGGGGAGCTGGCTGAAATTGTGAGTCAGAATGAGATTTGGGGTTGCCTGCGTTTCCTGTATTCTTGTGTCCCATTTACAGCAGTAACTTCTCTGTTTCTCAATTTTTAGGCCTTTTCTGATGCCATTAAAAAATGGCAGGAGCTATCACCAGAAACCAGCGGAAAAAGAAAAAAGAGAAAAGAAATGAATCAGTATTCTTACATAGATTTCAAGTTTGAACAAGGTAATGGCCAACTTTGAGTTTTGCTGACTGTGTGAAGCGGCTGTGCGGAGCCCTCTCCTTCCCACACAGCCCGTAAAGGCCGCTGTGGCATGGCCACCCTGCCAGGCCAGCCCAAGGACTGGCTGCATGGCCTGCTTTGGGGACACATTCGTATGTTTAGGAAGTGACTGTGGTTGTCATCCTCCTTCTTTCTGCCTAGGGTATGCCGTGACCGGAACATTGTGTGCAGTGGCAAAGAACTCACATGTGGGGAAGTGTTTGGGGACACTCTCAAGCTGGGGGGTGGGGGGCTGGTCATGAAGGTTTGACAAGAATTAGCTTTATCTCTAGGAAAATTACCTAGGCCAGAGATTGATTGCTCACTGCAGAGGGATCGCTTGTGCACCTGAGAGAGTGACTTCTGCACAGGAAAAGCCAGCAGTTCCTAAACAGCCACTTATGTGCTGAACTGCCGAGAGCCCTTCCAGAGACGTTACTTTGGGTCTAACCCCCACCCCCAGGGTAAATGTGTTGAATTTTACATCACATTTGATCTGAGTTGCTTGTGTTTGGGAAAAGAGCCCACTGTAACTTTTCCTATAGATTATGTCATAAACAGGAATATTTTCCTTTTGTTTCCTCTTATCTTTCTCTTAAATCTGTACTTAGTTATGTAACTTTGTTTCAGGTCTGACTAAATGGAAAATCTAGGAGCTAACCATAGAGTTGGAAAGTTTTTGGGGGTTCTGAGCTCCTCAGGATCTAAAAGGAAACCCCTAGGTTCTGATTCCTGAGGTCCCTGAACTAGTCTGTGGTGCAGTGCTCTCCTGTCATGACATTCTCACAGGTCTGCCAAAGAATGAGAAAGTGGGGGCAGTGTGTAGGTGGTTCTTTATTCAGCTAAATTTATCCAGTCTAGACTCAACATCCCAAGTACATAGTCGATCCATATTTGTTTCTGTCAGTGGTAGAGAAAAGAAAGTACCACTTTGCAAGATGGTCCACTCCCTTGTTGGTCAGCTCTATCTCTTAGAAACTTCTTTTATATCAGGTCAAAATGCACCTTCCTGAAATTTCTTGCCATGGGTATAGTTCTTGTCTCTGAAAAGACTTGGAATCTGTCTGTTGCTGCTTTGTCTTTCTGACTGCCCTTCTCTGTGTGTCTCCTCTAGCTTGTCAGAATCTGTTTGAAAGTCTGGTTGGACAGAATACTCCAGATGAGTCTGCTGTGTAGAGACAACACACATCATTAATATTTACGGCTAACAGATACACTTAACCTTCCTTGACAGCAGTTTACAAGTATAGATAGTCTGAGAGTCCATCTATCTGCTCCAGGAATCTAATTTTCCCCTTTTCAGCCATTTTTCTATCCTAGCACCACTATATGGGTTATACGTTGCTTGGCTCAAAGAGGGAGTCAGGATTCTCCCTCCACTGTCCTTTTTATGGTTTTATGAGCTGACCAGTAGACAGTCTTCTCCTGAAGAGCCTGGGTAGAATCTGGATGTAAACTGAACATCAATAAAAAATACAACATACTATCTTGCAAAGCTGACCAAGACAAAAGAAGACACAAATTACCAGTATCAGGAGTTTTCACCCTTTATAGGGGATCTCACCATAGACCCTACAAACAGCTAATGCAGAATACTGTGAACAGCTTTACACACATAAATTTGACAACTTAAATGAAATAGACCAATTCTTCAAAGAAAAGACAAAATACCAAGACTTACCCATGTTTAAATAGATAATTTAGATAGCCCTGTAGCTCTCAAGGAAATTGAATTCATAATTTTAAGTCTCCCAGAAAAGAAATCTCCAGCCTCCTTTGGTTTCACTGAAAAATTCTTCTAAAAATGTTTAGAAAAATTAACGCTAATTCTACATAGTAGCTTCCAGAAAATAAAAGAGTAGGAAGCACTTTCCAGCTCATTTTATGAAGTCAGTATTAATCCAGGTAACAAAAGCAGACAAAGACAGCACAAAAAACTATAGACCAATATCCCTCATGAATAGGCATGCAAAATTCGTTAACAAAATACCAGCAAATAGAAGTTAGCAATATATAAAAAAAATTCTGTGCCATGATCAAGTCAGGTGTATTCCAGGGGTGCAAGGCTAGTTTAATATTTTGAAGAACAATCTGTATAATCCACCATATTAACAGGTTGAAGAAGGAATATTACGTGACCATGTTGATTGATGCGGAAAAGGCATTTAACAATATTTAACACCTAGTCAGGTTTAAAATTCAGAAAATTAGGAACTTGAGAGGAGCTTCTTCAACTTGATAATATCTACAAGAAAACCTAAAGCTAATACTCTATTTAATGGTGAATCCTTTCCCCCTAAATCAGGAATGGGGGAAGGAGGTCTTCTGTTTACTGCTGTTCAACATGAATTGAAAGTTATAGCCAATGAGGAGACTCCAAGGAATCTACCGAAAATACATCTTCTAGAGTCATTGAGTGTCATTGCAAGGTATAAGGTCAACCTACAAAAACCGATAATATTTCTATATACTGGCAATGAGCATGTGGAAATCAAAGTATAATACTATTTGTAACTATTCCCCCTCCATTAAATACTTGGTTTAAATCCAACAAAACATGTATTAAGACTTGTGATAAAAACTAGAAAACACTCAAGAAAGAAACCAAAGGTGCAAGTCAGTGGAGACCTGTTTTGTGATCATAGGCAGGAAGGCTGAACGTCGTAAGGATGTCAGTCCTCCCCGAATTGATATACAGATCCCAGCAAAGCTTTTTGGTAGCTACAGGCAGGTTTGTCCTAGAATTTCTATGGAAAGACGGTACTGGAGTAGCCAGAATAACTGCTGAAGAGAATTAAGTGGGAGAAGGATCAGGAACCAGGTAAATACTGATAAAGCCAGAAGATGTTATGAAGAAGAGACTTCAGACAGTGAATAGAAGATCTTGGGTGGAATTAGCAGTTTTCTATAAAATAGAAATTACCAAATCCACAGAAATAAAAAAGCTGAACAGGCCAATTACATGGTCTGATATTTTATCATTCTGTTATCTTTTACTCTAAATGTTACTTATTGTAGATTTAGGTATACTACTTTTTCAGCTTTTGTATATGAAAGGTTTCAAAGTAAAAAGTTTAAAAAACCTTCATAAGACACATGTGTACCTACCAGAATGGCCACAATTACAAGCTGACGGTACAGGTGATAAGGACGTGGCACGACACACTGCCAGTGGAGGGAGCGTGTAAATTGGCACAACTGCTTTGCAGAACTGGCACTATTTTCTAAAGCTGCAGATATGCCTATCTATGATCCAGCACTTCCCCTCCCTCATGTATGCTCTGCTGAATTGCAGACACATTGAGCAATAGTAACCCACAACTCTAAACCCAGCTGTCCTCAGTGGAATGAATAATAAAGTGTGGTATATTCACACAGTGCAGTACTGCCAGGATAGGAGGGACCTTCCATTTGGAGCATAACAAGGAAAAAGAAAACATTAAACTTAAAATATGTGCATGATAAGTTAGGGAATGGTAAGGGGCTGAATTTTCCTGCATGTAGAGTACGTTATCGGAGTTAGAAACGTACTGTTTGGGGGGTCTGTGGGGGACTGGGCCACAGGAGCCTGGAAGGGATGCCCTGGATTCCTCGCAACAGTTGTCTGCATGATCTTGCATTGTCACATGTCTTCTAGGTGACATAAAAATAGAAAAGAGGATGTTCTTTCTGGAAAATAAGCGGCGACATTGTAGGTCGTACGACCGGCGTGCCCTTCTTCCAGCTGTGCAGCAAGAGCAGGAGTTCTATGAGCAGAAAATCAAAGAAATGGCAGAGGTAGGAGGACGGGTTTGGGGTGTGTTTCTGGCATTCTGGTTTGCTCTTAGGACTTAGTATAAAACTATCTTTTAAGATTTACATTTTCTTTGAAGCAGTTGGTTTGAATAAACTAACACACTTATAAAGCTTTCTAAAAAACAGAACTGGGTTTTGTAAGGATATTGACTAAAGTTCACCATTTTATAAATCAGATTTATGTTAGAGAATTTTAATTGGAGCTTAGTGAACATATGTATTTCACCTCCCTCAGCCTCTGGTAACGAAGAACAACCAGAGAGAGATCCCAGTTAGCTCTTCAGTTCTTCCAGATAAACTGTCAAGTGTGCAAGACAACCTGAATGTTTATGTACTGGTGGTTTACTACATATTTTCTAGACCAGTGGCTCTCAATTTGACCCATGACCCCCTGAGTTCCCAAGACTCTTTAGGAGGTCGGTGAAGGCAGATCTCTTACCCTGATGATGAGACATTATATTTGCCTGTTTCACTTTGTTGAATCTGTTCTGACAAAACAACAGCAGTGGTACCTCAGCATAAATCAAGTCGGTGGCACCTTTCTTCACCACCATGCACCCACATTTGAGAAAGAAGTCCATGTTACCTAAAAATGCCTTTGATGAGGGGCGCTTGGGCGGCTCAGTTGGTGAAGGTCTTGACTCCTGATTTCAGCTCAGGTCATGATCTCAGGGTCTTGAGATTGAGCCCCATGTCCAGCTCTGCACTGGGCCCTCTCCCCCCACCTCCCCTGCATGCATGCCTGTGCTCGCTTGCTCTCAAAAAAATAAGTAATAAAAAATAAATAATGCCTTCAACGAAACAGTAAAATTTATTCATTTTATCAAATTTTGACCCTTGAGCATGTTAAGTTTTCGCTGCTCTGTGTGACAACGTGAGAAGTCCACACAAAGTGCTCCTGCCGCATCCTGACTGTGATGATGTCCCAAGAAGCACTTGTGCCTTTGAGTTGCAAGCTGCCAAATGAGGCACTTCCCCCCGCAAAGAACACTATTTTTACTTGAAAAAATGCTGACAGAAAAATTGATTATTCAGGAGTAGGCATTGGGCAGACATCATATCAAAAATCAAGTGATTATTTGTGACCAATGATAAAACTCTAGATCTCAAGCAGAAATTGTAAGTTTGATTCATCTGTCACAGTTACTTCTCATCTGTTACATGAAAGCCTGTTGGTGTAGCTTGCACTTTAATGGATCTTCCACACATGCGTGATTTTAGCCTCTAAAACACGATAATTTGTGAGTTATGTAGGTCTTCCAGATGTTGGCACATGGTACAGTATCAGACCGTTGCAGTCATTAATTTCTCATCAGAAAAGTGTTAAAAGTGTTGGCGAAATGCTTCTTTGTAGTCCTTGTCTTCGTCCACATTGTTACGTGTCTGGCCAGTGTTACCTCGTTCAGATCATTGCCTCTGTCCTGGTCTCAGTTGTTCTTGACGACACCCCTCCTTTCTGGCACACAAGGTGACCCAGGTTCAACCTCTGCTTTTCTTGACCTGAACCTGGAGTCACCCGCCTCTCCAGTGCACCTTATTTTCTTTTAGTGGGAATTCATACTGAGGCTGCTATTTCAAATTTGGTTTACAGGGGTTTTTTACTTCTTTCATTTTATGTTTGTACTTCTTTCCTCTTATGCTGAAAATCTTGATTCTACATAGTATTAATATAATGACTTGTTTTCTTTGTCCTATATTATATACTTAATATTTCTAAAACAGCAGTCCATATTATTACCAATAAGGGTGGCTCAGTCGTTGGGCATCTGACTTCGGCTCGGGTCATGATCCCAGGGTCCTGGGATCGAGCCCCGCTTTGCAGGGAGCCTGCTTCTCCCTCTCCTACTCCCTCTGCTTGTGTTCCCTCTCTCGCTGTGTTTCTGTCTGTCAGATAGATGGAATCTTAAAAAAAAAAAAAAAAGGTTACTGAATACAGTCTAAGATTTATTGATAACTTTCTTGTCAGATTATATCAGATTAGGAATATGAAATCAAAATACTAAAAAGTCACTTGGAATAAGTGTGTGGTTATGCCATTAACCTGATAAACAATGAAGTTTTGATATGATAAATGATAAACAAGTTTATAAATTTTGAGGTATTGGTTTTTGGGTTTTTGTTCTAAGATTTATTTATTTGAGAGAGTGTGCCAGCAGGGGGAGGGGCCGAGGGAGAGGGAGACAGAATCTCAAGCAGACTCCCTGCCGAGCATGACTCTGGCTGGATCCCAGGACCCTGAGATCATGACCTAAGCCGAAATCAAGAGCTGGACACCTAACCAACTGAGCCACCCAGGCGTTACTTGGTTTTTGGTTTTTAATTTTTTTTTTTAAGTTTATTTAAGTAATCTGTATACCCAGTGTAGGGTCAAACTCATGACCCCAAGATCAAGAGCCACAGGCTCTTCCGACTGAGCCAGCCAGGTGCCCCTCTCTATAACCCTTGTTAATAGTCTTGACTGTCTTTCCTAATTTTATGTAAAAGTAAATATATCGGGGGGGGTTGTTGGGGTGTTTTTGGTTTTGCCTGTCTTTCTTGCCTGAAAGGTAGCACATTTTTCTGCCCCTTGCTTTTACTTTTATTTTTTTTTTAAGATTTTATTTATTTATTTGACAGAGCGAGAGAGCACAAGCAGGGGGAACAGTAGAGGAAGAGGGAGAAGCAGGCCCCCCCCCTCCAAGCAGAGAGCCCGATGCGGGACTCGATCCCAGGACCCTGGGATTATGACCCAAGCCGAAGGCAGACGCCCAACCATCTGAGCCACCCAGACGCCCCTGCCCCTTGCTTTTAAACTTAGCAGTGCATCCTGATGATCACTCTTAAGCAAACCAAAGGTTTTTCTTTCCTTTTAAAACTACCTAGTGTGCCATTGTCTGCAGTAGCAGTGTTGATTCAGTTATTCTCTTTAATGGACATCCAAGGTCGCTTCCATTGTTTTTTGCTATTATAAATAGTGCCATGACATTAAATAACCTTGAGCATCCTATATTTCCTATTTCTGCCCCAGAGTATCTTAAGAATACATTCCTATATGTGCTTTGGATGAATCAGAGTATCTAAATACTTAGGTACCGTGTTATATAATGCCAAGTTTCTTTTTTTTTTTTTAAAGATTTATTCATTTATTTTGAGAGAGTGAGAGACAGAGACAGAGAGAGCACATGAGAGGGGGGAGGGTCAGAGGGAGAAGCAGGCTCCTCGCCAAGCAGGGAGCCCAGTGTGGGACTCGATCCCGGGACTCCAGGATCATGACCTGAGCCGAAGGCAGTTGCTCAACCAACTGAGCCACCCAGGCGCCCTATAATGCCAAGTTTCATCCGTAGTGGTTGTGTTGGTTTGCATTCTCACCAACAAAAGATGTTGTCAAACTTGGTTTTTACCCATTTGGTTTATTGTTTGCTTATGCTATTCTTTGCTATTCAAAAGTGTTGTTACGTACTTGTCTTTCCCCTTATTCCTTCTACATTTTGAGTCAGATTCAAGAAAGCGTCCCTCATATTTTCTAGTATTTGTTTGGTTTCCTTTTTTATATTTAGCTTTCTTGTGCATTTTAAATTTACTCTGAGGTACCTTTTTAAGCTACTAAACTGTGTAACTGAAGAGATGATTATTCGTAATAGAGTTCTTTTATGTTTATGGAAATAAATGCTAAATGTTTGTGGCATCTTTACTAAATTTGTGTCTGTATGTATTGGTTTTGTTCTTCAGCATGAAGACTTTTTGCTTGCCCTGCAGATGAATGAAGAACAGTATCAAAAGGTAGTTTGAAATCTCACTAATTCATTTTTTCTGGGTATTTATGTGACCTGTTTTTCTTTATCAATTCCTGGTGGCAAACTGGTTCCCATATAACCTCCTGTTGATCTGCTGTGTTTATGGTTCAACCGAGTTACAGTTGGGTGCTTGAACCACAATGGGCACTCCTAATCCCAGACTGGGTCAGAGTTGAAGCAGAGATAACGACAGAGTTGTTTCTCTTAAAAAAAAAAAAAAAAAACCTTTCCTGGAATCCATTGAATAGACTTTTAGAGGAAAATTTAGAATTCTGGTGTCAAAACGTTGGAAGAGATACGTCTAACCGCAGAACCAGGTTACTTTTGTCCACTGTCTGCTCTCCTTACCTCATGGCCTTTTCTAGCATAGTGGGAATGGACTGGGGGCTGGATCTGCCTCTGCCAATGAGAAGAGCAGATTTCATGGTGCTCCAGTACTGGAGGTTATGCTCTAGCTAGCTTCATGGCCCCGTAAGATAACAGTGTGGGCTGAGACACAGCCCCCTCACATTCCTGCCTTCTAACGAGAAGAGCAAAATCCAACTTTGGAAGCTTTTTGGAATAACATCTCTCATGCCACTTGTCCCTGACTCTCATAGTCATATTAGCATCTGAGTATAGATGTTATGGTTCTGTTGACACCATGGAACTCATGATATGATCACTTTATACAAAGGATGACTCCGAAGAATAAAAACCCATGAAAATTCTATCTTTAGTTATATATTGATATTTATACTAGCACCTCAAGCTAGATATACAGAGCAGAAAACAGCTCATCCGTGTCTTATGGCTTCTAGAGGTGGCTTTTGACCTCAGCGTGTGTTTGGGAATGGGGGAATATGAAACCTAGCTGCCCCTCTCCTTCAGTGTACAGCATCTCATGTGTCTCTGACGGCCTGCAGGACGGCCAGCTGATTGAGTGCCGCTGCTGCTATGGGGAGTTTCCATTCGAGGAGCTTACTCAATGTGCGGATGCTCACTTGTTCTGCAAAGAATGTCTCATCAGATATGCCCAAGAGGCAGTCTTTGGATCTGGAAAGGTGAGAATCATGTAATATTCCCACACGCAGGAAATGTTCACAGAGTATGAGACCCCATTTATAGAGAAGTGTAAATGCCTCGTCGAATTGCTCTTTCTGGGGTGAGCTGTAGCTTTTAAGACATGCTGGTATGTGTGTGATTCCTAGACAGCCCCTGGCTGGTGTGATTGTGTTGGTTGTAAGCAGAGTAGATTTCTTGGGGAATGGCGCTGTTTATTCCAGGAGCACCGACTTCTTTACTCATCAATCCATTTTGTAATAAAAAATGAAAAGATCCTTGCAGCTGTTTGAATGAGAGTGCATTGTTGGGGTTTTTTTAAACAAGATTTTTAAAGGATTTTATAGTTGTATTAAAATTAACTATTGGGACACCTGGCTGGTTCAGTCAGAAGAACATGTGACTCTTGATTTGGAGGTCATGAGTTTGAGCCCCATGTTGGGGTAGAAGTTACTTAAATTGGTAAACTTTAAAAAAAGATAAATAAAGAACTAGAAGCCTTAAAAAAAAAAATGAATAACTTTCCACTGTCATATTTCTCTGTCCAAAGTTAGTGTCTGTTGATACCAGCATAACATAATATGAAAAGGAGTTTTGTTTTGTCTTAAACGATTAAAAACCAGAATTACTTTACTTTTCTTTTTTTTTTTTTCTTTTATTTATTTGACAGAGAGAGACACAGCCAGAGAGGGAACACAAGCAGGGGGAGTGGGAGAGGGAGAAGCAGACTCCGGCCGAGCAGGGAGCCCAGTGCAGGGCTCGATCCCAGGACCCTGGGATCATGACCTGAGCCGAAGGCAGAGGCTTAACGGACTGAGTCACCCAGGCACTCCCAGAATTACTTTTCATAAATGCCTGACCAATAATCAAATCATTCAACATCAGTTAGTCTAAAGTCAGTTGCAGTTTAATCAAGAACAGAGTAACCGTTATGAGCAGAATAGTGTGGCAGGCAGAATAATGGTCCCCCAGAGATATCCCCATCCTCATCCCAGAACCTGTGGATGTGTTACCTTACATGACAGGGGAATTAAGGTTGCTAGTTGGGTGGCCTTGAAATGGGAAGAGTAGCCTGGATTATCCAGATGGGCCCAGTGTAATCACAAGGGTCCTTAAAAATGTACGAGAGAGGCAGAAGAGAAGTTGGACTGATGTGGCGTGAGGAGGACTCAGTGTGCTGCTGATGCCTTTGAAGATGACGGCCAGGGCCCGCTGGAGCAGCTGTCCCGGAGGCTGTCTTCCTTTCTCCTGGAAGAGTTTTAGTCCCTTGACTCCATCTGAAAGGGGTAGGATCCAGACAGAGGCTTTCCAAACAACCCCCTTGGTTTTAGTCTGTATTCCTGTCAGTCTCCTCTTCTACGACTCACCTTCGCCTTCCCCAAGGTCTAGACCTCCAACCTTTTCAGGGTCTCTGGAGGAAATCAACTCACTTCTCACAAATATCTCCTTTTCAGACACTGCACCATGACCTTCCTTGTTGCTCTCCACCTTACTGCGGTTTGGACTGATAGAGGCCCTCTGATGCTATATCACAGATGGACTTTGTGGGGTTTTATTATGCTTTCCTTGTCTTGAGTGTGGTCACTTTCTTAACCACTGTTTATCCGCTTCCCATTGAGGGAGGCATTAAACCACTGAAGCTTTTGTTTTTCTAAAAATTTGGTTGAATTTTCTTTCTTTAATTTAATTTTTTTTGCCTCCTGACATTATAATTCCAGTCAGAACTCAGCTGCATGGAAGGCAGTTGCACATGTTCATTCCCAACCAGTGAGCTGGAGAAGGTGCTTCCCCAGACCATCCTGTATAAGTACTATGAGCGGAAGGCTGAAGAGGAAGTTGCTGCAGCTTACGCCGATGAGCTCGTCAGGTGAGTTCTCAGAGTTGGAGAGTGTCATTGGTCACCTCATTCCCCATTATGAATATTGCCTGAACACTTTCATCAGATGATGAAAATCTGTAACAAAGCTGGATCTTACAGGTCTTCTGGCATTTTCTTCTGAGCAATAGGGAATAATTTATTAATGGGAAAATCCACATTTCACATTTTTACTCACATTCCTTGGTACCTCTTAATCACTTGGCTTATGGGTACAATCGTACGCACTCAGTTGGAGGATGGAGGAAAGGTGACACGTGCGAGGAGTTCTCACAAAGGTAGGAATGTATATTTATCGAGTGGTTTGCACTGAGGCGGGACCCAAAATGGCATCTGCATTTCCTGGTAAGAGCCAGCACAAAGGAGAGCCTCAGTCCGTGTTTTAATTAAAAAGGACATATAGCTGTCCAGCTTAAAATTCCATATCAGTATGAACATGGAACCAATTTAATATTCTGAGTAATATTCCTTCTGCTGTTTTGATTGTAGGTGCCCCTCCTGCAGCTTTCCTGCTCTGTTGGACAGTGATGTGAAGAGATTCAGTTGTCCCAATCCTCGGTGCCGAAAGGTAGGGAAGCAAATTTTTTTCTAGATTTATTTGAATTTTGGTGCTACAGACTACACTGATGGCCAGGTATCTGTTGGTTATCTGCGTGCTGACCTGTGAGAAGGGTTTGTGTGCTCTCCTTTTAATTGAAAGCAAATGAAAATCAGTACTTGGTGAATCGTGGTTGATATGGTTGCAGAGATGGGGGTCACATGTGGAATTCCAGTCAGAAGCTCTAGATTCCTATTGTAGGCCTTCTTCTTATGAGGGCAGATGTCGTAAAATATGAAGGGTTAAAGACCTGGGCATCATGTTGGCATCTCTGTTGCATCTGGTAGAATATTCACTAACTGTTCTTATAAGAACTGATTGTGTTGGGTGCCAAAGCCATCAAGTCATCGCGCAGCTGAAATCTTTTTTTTAACTAGACTCCCCTGTGAGCTAAGAATGTCTTAAAATGTGTCAGCTATTTACAAGCCACTTAGAGTTTTTAAGTGTCTAGCATCAACCTAGACAAGTATGTTTTAAGCCATTTTTCTAAAATAGCATGACCAGGGCGCTGGGTGGCTCAGTTGGTTAAACGTCTGCCTTCGGCTCAGGTCATAATCTCAGGGTCCTAGGATTGAGCCCTGTGTCGGGCTCCTTGCTGAGCAGGGAGCCTGCTTTTCCCTCTCCCTCAACCCCCCCACTGGCCTGTGCTCCCTCCCTTCCTCCCTCTCTCAAATAAATAAAGTCTTTAAAAAGAAATTAAAAATTAAAAAAAGAAAATAGCATGACCAGAGTTGAACATTTTATAATATTTTTGCCTTACTGCAGGAGTGAAGAAATGAAAGTAGTCATTAGGAAAGGAGGAAGAAACTAAACTAATGGACTAAATTTTATTCCTTTTGTTCTCAGCATTAACATTTCTTTGTAAAATCTGGGTGTATTCTTAGAATTTATGTGTCCATCTAATAATTTGTCCCCACCCTCAGGCTTTTGCTATAACAATTTTCCCAACAGTCTCTGGCTTTTAGAACTAAGTGGAGCACCTGACTGCCCTGTGTGCTCCTCATGCGCCCAGCACTGGAATGCCTGGGGAGGCAGTAGCCAAGGGAAGGAAAGGTTGGGTGGGGGGGAAGTGAAGATGTTGGAGTGTTTTTAGGTCTGAAGATGAATAGCATCCTGAAGGCTCACCAGCTGGGTGGGGCCAGGCTATGCAGATCTTGAGCACTAGCCTAAGGTGGCAGAGGGGGAACAGCAAGGGGACTGAGATAACAGAGATCTCTTCAGCTGTTGTAGTCCAGGTCAGAGATGCACATCACTGCCAACTCCTGTGGAGTCTCCGTGAATTGCTAAGATGGAGCTGGGAACTACATTTCCTCCGAGAATTCCAAATTAGACTCTACTGATAAGTGTTCATAGACAATTTGGAAGGCCAAAGAGAAGGTGAGGCCATTATTCTCCAAGACAGTTACAGGCAGTCCTAAGGACACACATGAGTCTGAAACAGTGTCCTGTGAGTTTCTTCAGAACATCAACCTGGGATGTCAGTGAAAGGGTCCCAGTGGCTTTTAAGATCTGAAGCACAAACATCAAATATTCGGCTTTCTCTCTGCGGAAGGGATATACATGCCTTGTTGAACTTGGAGGTGGCTGTGTAGCTTCTTTTGGTCAATGAAATGTCAGTGTGAATGAGGTCAGTCACTTGCAGAAAAAATGATAAAAACATGATTTGGGGTGATGTCAACAAGTAGGCAGCCCCAGACCCTCCTTCCCCAGCCCCCTACGGAAACACTGATCAACATTACACAGACCAGTTCCCTTTGTGAGAAATTTAGAAACCCAGTAGGAGGCTCCTGCATTCCAGACAGTGCAAAGCCGGCTGCATTGAAGCCTATAGGAAAATTCATGGAACTCACTTGCCAGAGACACTCCCATCTGCACATGTAGGAAACATCTAAATACTCGCTTTCCCCCCACACCCCCGCCCCCCCGAGGGGAGAGAAAGGGAAGACTCGAACATAATCTAGCATTCAGTCTTCTTGGGCAGCTACCCAAGGGGCTGGCTTTTGTCTTTCCTGACTCTAAGCAGCACCAGGTTGGAGATTGCTGAGAGCTAAGGCAACGTTTTATATATTTACTTATTTTAAGGAAGCTCTATGCCCAACATGGGGCTTGAATTCATGACCCAGAGCTCCAAGAGTCACATGTTCTACCAACTGAGCTGCCAGGCGGCCCCAAAGGCAACATTTTAAGCTAACATACACTTGCTCACCATTGCCGTTGCCCTCAGTTTAGTGTGCAAAGAACTGGAGAAAACCCCCAACTCCCAGCTTCTCCCTGGGAAGGGAAAGAGTTGGAACATGTGTCCAGTGTTCTGGCCTTTGGGAGTACTGCCTAAAGGGCTGGTTATTGTCTCACCTGACTCAGTGCACTAACAGGATCCTGCGTACTCTAGATGCCTGGATGCCTCTGAGAACACTAGAGCTGGTAGGCTTGCTGCTGCCCCAAAGAACCCACAGTTCAGGTAGCTTTTCCCTTGGAGAAAGGAAGAGTGGAACCTGCACCCTATGCTCCAGCTTCTTGGGGGAGGAGGTTTTGAAGGGACTGGTTTCTTGCCCGCCTCAGCACTGATGAGAACCACTGTAGTCTGGCTGCCTGGGGGCTGCTGAGAACAAAAGGAAGTTGGACTGCTCCAGAGAAGCTGCAGTACTACAGACAGACACCAGAGGGAGGGAGAGACTATAAGCTCCTAAAAAAAGAAACTTAGCGAGACTTCCGTAATTGAGAATTTACACATGTTAAGTCCAGAGAAGACACCTCCAAAGTAAAGGCTCCCAGAATCTATAGCTAGGCTGGCTGGTGAAGGTCTTTCCCTGTACAAAGCCAGTGTGTAAAGACTGGGAGAGGTGACTGTTTCTTCAAATATGTGGATCCTGCCACAAAGCAACAAGGTACAGGAAGGAATATAGTCCAACCAAAGGAACAAAGTAGATCTCCAGAAAGGACACTAAAGGAAAGGAGATATGTATGTGAATTACCTGATAGTTCAAAATAATCATCATAAAGATGTTCAACAAGCTTGGGAAAATGATATGTGAACAAAATGAGAATATCAACAAAGAGAAAATATTGAGAAGAGTCAAACAAAATTGAAGCTGAAGAATACAATAACTGATGGAAAATTTCACTAGAGGGATTCATCGTCAGGTTTGACCAAGCAGAAGAAAGAACCAGTGAACTCAAAGACAGGTCATTTGAAATTATCTAGTCAGAAGAACAGAAGGGGAAAAAAAAGAATGAAGAAGAAGAAAGCTTGAGGTACCAATGGGAGGGACACCATGAAGTGAACCAGTGTATGTGCTGTAAGAGTTTCAGCAGGAGAAGAGAGAAAGAGACAAAGCTTGTTTGAAAAGATAATGGCCAAAAACTTCTAAAATCTGGGAAAGGAAAATGGATATCCAGATTCAAGAAGCCAAATAGGCCCCAATAAAAATGAACCAACACAGTATAGGGGAGAGTTAATATTGTTAAAATGTCATACCTACACAATGCCACTTGTAGATTTAATCACAATTCCTATGAAAATACCAACTGCTTTTTTTGAAGAAACAGAAAAAACAATCCTAAAATTCATACAGAACTGTGAAGAATCCCAAATAGCCAAAACAATCTTGAGAAAGAAGAACAAAGCTGGAGGCCTCATACTTCCTGGCTTCAAAGCATATTACAGAGTTACAGTAATCAAAACAGTATGGTACTGGCATAAAAACAGACCTACAGACCAGTGGAACCAAACAGAGAGCCCAGAAGGAAGCCCACACCTCTGCAGTCAGGGGCACCAAGATTACACCTTGGGGAAAGGTCGTTCTGCTTGACAAATGATGCCAGACAAACATGAGTGCCTGCAGAAGAATGAAATTGGATGTTATCATACACCACAAAGATCAACTCAAAATGGATTAAAAACTGAAACATAACAATCTAAAATTCCTAGAAGAAAACATAGGAAGCTTCCTAACATTGGTCTTTGTAGTGATTTCGTGATTGTAACACTAATAGCACGGACAACAAAAACAAAAATAGATGAATGGGACTGCATCAGACTGAAAATCCTTTGCACGGCAAAGGAAACCATCAGCAGTGAAAAAGTAGCCTATGGCATCGGAGAAAGTATTTGTAAATTATTTCCCTGGTAAATTGTTAATATCGGTAATACACAGGAAGTCCTGTAACTCAGTAACAGCCAATCAGAAATAAGCCAATTAAAAAATGGGCAAAGAACTCAAACAGACATTTCTTCAAAGAAAACCTACAGTTGACCAACAGATATATGAAAAGGTGCTCAGCATCACTCATCATCAGGGAAATGCAAATCAAAACCACGGTGAGGTCATTTCACATCTAGGATGCTCACTAACACAAAAAAGGAAAAAAAATAATAAGTGTTGATAAGGATATGAAGAAATTGAAACCGTTGTTCATTGTTGATGGGAATGTAAAACAGTACATCCCCTATGGAAACTAGTATGGAATGTCCTCAAAAAATAGGGCGCCTGGGTGGCTCAGTTGGTTAAGCGTCTGCCTTTGGCTCAGGTCATGGTCCCAGGGTTCTGGGATCGAGCCCCGCATTAGGCTCCCTGCTCCACAGGAAGCCTGCTTCTCCCTCTCCCACTCCCGCTGCTTGTGTTCCCTTTCCCTCTGCCTGCTGCTCTCCCTGCTTTCTCTCTCTCTGTCAAGTAAAATCCTTGAAAAAAAATTTTATTTTTTTAAAGATTTATTTGAGAGAGAGCACATGAGAGGGGGGAGGGTCAGAGGGAGAAGCAGACTCCCCGCTGAGCAGGGAGCCCGATGCGGGACTCGATCCCGGGTCTTCAGGATCATGACCTGAGCTGAAGGCAGTCGCTCAACCAACTGAGCCTTTTTTTTTTAAAATAGGGGCACCTGGCTGGCTCAGTTGGTGGAGCGTGTGACTCTTGATCTCAGGGTTATAAGTCCCAACCCCACATTAGGTGTGGAGATCACTTAAAAATAAAATCTTGGGGCGCCTGGCTGGCTTAGTTGGTTAAGCATCTGACTCTTGATCTCAGCTCAGGTCTTGATCTCAGGGTTGTGAGTTCAAGCCCCTCATTGGGCTCCACACTGGGTGTGGAGGCGGGGGTGTGGGGGTAAATAAATAAAATCTTTTTTAAAAATTAACAAAACTACCATACAATCTAGTAATCCTACTTCTGAATATATGTCAATTGAAAACAGCATCTTGGGGCGCCTGGGTGGCTCAGTCATTAAACAGCTGCCTTCGGCTCAGGTCATGATCCCAGGGTCCTGGGATCGAGCCCCGCATCGAGCTCCCTGCTCCACAGGAAGCCTGCTTCTCCCTCTCCCACTCCCGCTGCTTGTGTTCCCTCTCTTGCTGTCTCTCTCTCTCTGTCAAATAAATTAATAAAATCTTTAAAAAAGAAAAAGGAAACAGAATTTTGAAGAGCTATTTGTACTCTTGTTCATTACATTATTGTTCATAATAGCCAAGATATAAAAGCAACCTAAATACTTATCCATGGATGAATGGCTAAAGGAGATGTCTTTCTATACAATGGAACGTTAGTCAGGATTTGAAAAGAAAGAAATCCTGTCATGCTACAACATGGGTGAACCTTGAGAAATTATGCTAGTGAGATAAGCCTATCACAAAAAGACAAATTCTGTGTGATTCCACTTACTGCAGATATGTAGTCACTTACAGAAACAGAAAATAGAATGGTGGTTGCCAGGGGTTAGGGGAGGCGGAAACAGGGAGCTGCCATGCAATGGGTATGAAATTTCAGTCACCCAAGATGCAGAAGCTCTCGAGACCTGCTGTAAAACAGTGCATATATAGTTAGCAGTATTGTACTGTACACTTTAAGATTTGTTCGTGGGGTAGATTTCATATAGTGTGTTTTTTTAACACAAAAAAAGAGAGCTAATGGTTCATTATCTCTTTTCCTTCTGCCAAGATGGACGTAGAAATAAGTCTGTTTTGAGCTACTGAAGTTTGAGTTTGTTCCAGCAGCATAACCTAGCATGTCCTGACTGATATCATGAGAACCAAAACAGATGATGGTGGTGGAAAAAAGGAACAGATTTGAAAGATAATGGGGAGATAGGATTAGAAGGAGATATTCTGACCGTAGGGGTGGGGAAAAGTCCAGATGACTCACTTCTCTGGTTTAGGCCACTGAGTGGGTGATGATACTATTCACATACAATTGCAAGTAGAATAGAAAAACTGGGTGGCTCAGTTAGTTAAGCGTCCAACATTTGATTGTGGCTCAGGTCGTGATCTTGAAGTCATGAGATTCTGTCCCATGTTGGCCTCCACACTGGCCTGGAGCCTGCTTAGGATTCTCTCCCTCTCCCTCTCCCCTCCCCTCTTTTAAAAAAAGAATAGAAAAGATTCCAGGAGAGAATGTCAGTCGATTCTGTTTTAGATAGGTAGAGTTTTGAGGATGGAGGTGTTCAGTATGTGTATGTTTTGCTAATGCCTGGCACATAGTAGGTCTCAGTAATTACTTAGAAAGTGACTAGGGTCGGGAACATGAGGTAAGATCTAGGCTAGAGGAAAATTTTGTAGTCAGGAGTAAGAAGCATTGAAAGGAGGGAGCCCTGGGGACAGGTAACACAGCTGGGAGCACGGAAAGCCTGCAGCAGGGCATCTAGGAAGTAGGTCACAGGAGTTAGAGAATGCTGATAGCATTTTTTTCCTAAAGATTTTATTTATTTGAGAGAGAGAGAATGAGAGATAGCATGAGAGGGAAGAGGGTCAGAGGGAGAAGCAGACTCCCCGCTGAGCAGGGAGCCCGATGTGGGACTCGATCCCAGGACTCCAGGATCATGACCTGAGCCGAAGGCAGTCGCTTAACCAACTGAGCCACCCAGGCGCCTGCTGATAGCATTTTGATTTAGAATCTCATCAGAATAGATGAGTTTGGGGAAATTAATATCATTAAAGTGAGTCCTGATAAGTTCAAAGTATATATTTCCATTTATTTCAGATCTTCTTGTGTCCCTTAGTAACGTTTTCCAGTAAAGAGAATGCATCATAAGGCATTCTCAATGATCACGTGCTTCAGAACTTGACCCTCCCCGCAGATGAGAGCATCCACATTCTGGACGCTTTCCACCATTAGGGTAAGGTCTTCAGAGTTTGGCCCACTGTGGAAAATAAAGTGAAAACTGTCTCTTGGGAACCTGAGGCAGGGACAGCAGGTTCGGAAGTTCCCGCCCTGTTCTTCACAGGCAAGGGAGAGCTAAGTTGAGTTAGGTCTAAGCTGGTCCCTCCTTATTAGGCGCTATGGTGAGTCGCCACTAGGTGGCACTGATACTCCATGAGGAACAGTTTTCTCTTGAGCATTTCAGAAGTATGTCACTCAGCAAGACAGTGTCTCGTAAACAGAATTCTTTTAGGCTTAGTACCAAAGCAAACCACTATGTGCATTCAGAATTTAGTATCAGAGATGTCAGTGTTTTTAGAACCTATGCTTTTACCTTTTCTACTTAAACGAATTTTCCTTATGACATCGTTTCTTTTCAGCTAGATGGCTAAACCATCCGTTAATCCTTGAGGATTGCTAATGTTTAAGAAATGAGCCACAAGCTGATTTTTGGCCCGTGTGAGACTAAGGGCATCTGCTTCCTCATTGCAGTGTCTTTGCCAGTAATCTAAACTCCAGTTAGATTTCCAGGAACTTGTCACTCTGAGATGAGGCGTTTATATTAACGTATTATCTGGAGGCAGGCTTGAATGCCTGGAATCATTCCTCTAAAATCCCTGAAGAGAATAAGATACTGTATCTTTGATGAAATGCGGAGAGAGTCTTTGTTTCATTGATATGATGGAATGCTTTTGTCAAGGCCCTCAGTGCCCTGTGTGTTTGCAGATAAAGGATTCATCAGTTTGTTTTCAGCATGGTGCTTTTGGGAATGAATTGGATGTGTTTGGTGTGGGCTGCAGAGTGTTAGATAAAAGGAGATTTGTAAGCGATGCTTCTGGAATATTTATTCTGAGGGTCAGAATTTCCCTGTTGAGTCCTTCTCTACTTTTCCAGGATCATAGCTTTGCTCCATAAATTCAGAGGTTTGTACGTAGAGCTTTCCAGAAAGGTAGCCAGAGCTACAAGGTGGAGGTTTAAGACTATTCATGAAGTAAGCGCTAAGGGAGGGAGACCCATCAGGTGGTGAGACTTTAGTCGGAAGAACTGTGAAGGACACCTGGCTTGGTGTTCCTTAGTGAAGCCAAGGGGTGAGTGTGGCTGCGCGTCTTCCCGGTGTCACTTGTACTTGTTTTCCTGTGTCTTTCTCACCTTTCTTTCCTGTGCTTCTCGTTTCCTTTCCCCGCTCCTCTTTTTCTACCATTTCCAGGCCCCATCCTATCCTTTGTAGCATTCATTGTTACTGACTTCACAGCCCTGAAATATAACCAGAATTCACATCTGCAGTGAACCAGTTTGTTGCTAAAAAACAGGCATCTGCAGCCGCCTGCCGTAGCTGGACGGCCGCGTGAAGAGAATGTCAATGAGCCTGGACCAGCTGTCAGTGCCAGGGCGGCTCCAGCTGTGACAGTGGACGCTTGGCACTTAGTAGCAGCACTGCCGTTTGAGGCCCAGCCCGTCAGCTGACTCCTGTGCTGAGCACAGGCGTTCACATTTATCTAGATCTGAATGAAGCTGGATCCTCTTGTTCCCACTATCAGGGAGGATCTTTATTCAGGAAGTTATGTTGACAAGAACTGAATGTTTGGATAACAAAAGGATTTTTTAAGTCCCAGAATGAGCACTCATTCTCTGGCGTGGAAGTCCATGCTTCATAATGCAAGTCCACAAAATAAGTGGGGTGGGGTGGGAATTCCCTCCCGGGGATTTGGCCTGCCCCTGCTCACAAGGTGAGTCACTTCCTTCGGCACCGGAGGATTCTGGAGGGTTCTGGCGGAATAGCTTAAGACCTCAGGCTGCGTGGTATGCAGGCATGTTGGGTAGGTGCCTCCCAGGGCTCTCAGCTCCCGGCATTCCCCCCAACCACCCTAGAAAGTGGCCTCTGAGGTATGGAGTGGAGTGACAGTATTTACCCAATGGTGAGAACCCAGAAGGAGGCCTCCCCGCCTCAGACACAGTCCCAGAGGAGATCCCAAGCAGCCTCCCTGTGAGCCGCCCTCCCGTCAGTGTTGGGTAGAGCTGGCATGGTGGCAATGAGGTTTCAGGATCTAACTCTTTTTAACTTAATATTTTAGTCATTTTCCAGTTTTTAAAATTCCTCATAGCAAACAGCATGGTGAATGTGTTCATCATAGGCTTCTTGATCCTTGGAAGATTTTGGTTGATAATTACACTTCATTACTTAACGTCTTCACACGCTAACATGTGATTAGAGAACCTGGTGTGGGGGAGGGGGGGAGGTGTGGGGGGGGGTGTTCCCAAGAAGAATAAAAACAACAAAAGGCAAATATTGCTTATCTCTTTTCCTATCCTGCCTTCCTAGTAAAAGTCATGTAAATACCGTATCTGTTGTTTGCAGCACTTACTTGAAAGGGAGCTAGGTATCTACCCAAGGGGAAGAAAGGTAAAATATACACGTGGGGGGCCGCCTGGCAGGCTCAGTCAGTAGAGCTTGCAACTCTTGATCTGGGGTCTTAAGTTAAAGCCCCACTTTGGATGTAGAGGTTGCTCAAAAATAAAAAAACTTTAAAAGTACATATACACACGGCGCCTGGGGGGCTCACTTGGTGAAGCATCTGCCTCGGGCTCCGGTCCTGGTCCCTGGGATCATGTCCCACGTCAGGCTCCCTGCTCTGCTTCTCCCTCTCCACCTCCTCCCACTCATTCTCTCAATCCCTCTCTCTCTCATATAAATAAAAACCTTTAAATATGTATACACACACACGGATACATACGTACACGGGCACAGGTTAAACGACAAAGCTGAGGGCGCCTGGGTGGCTCAGATGGTTAAGCGTCTGCCTTCGGCTCAGGTCATGATCCCAAGGTCCTGGGATCGAATCCCGCATCGGGCTCCCTGCTCAGTGGGGAGCCTGCTTCTCCCTCTGCCTCTCTCTCTCTCTCTGTCTCTCATGAATAAATAAATCTTTAAAAAAAAAAAAAAAAGACAAAGCTGATACGAATAAAACAGTTATTTTTGTTTCCCGTTAGTCCTACAGGAGTAGTTTCTATTCCTATATTGCATCTTTTCTGTCCCTTGATCCTGGGCACTGAGTAGTGAAAACGGCTGCAGGCCTGGCAGTGCTATGGGGCAGCCCCCCCAGCGGCCAAGGGAGTGCACCTCAGAGCCCAGGCGGGCCAGACAGGCTGAGCTGTTGTCGTGGACTCCGGTATTCGCCTATGTCCTTGACACCCCGCCACCCCCCAAGGTGGGTGTTTCTCTGCCTTGCCCCCACAGAACATTCCGGTGCTTCCTTTCTCACCCAGGGAAGCTGCTCTAAGATGGTTAAAATGTTGCTTTGTGTTCCTGCTCCGTCGGCAGTGCTCGGAACGACCACTTGTGCTGGGCTTTATTAGTAGGTTCTCAGTTTGGGGAGTTCCTTTGAAGACTGCTGCATGAGAAGCCCTCGCTGACGTGCCGCCCTGGAGCCAGCCCTAGGCTGGGCGCCACCGGGCTACAGGGAGCGAGGTGCCCGTGGCCGCACCTGTGCTGCAGCTCAGAACACAGTCTGGTGGTGTGGTGAAGACAAGGGATTTCGATGTTAAACCAGCTCGGACTTCCGTTCCAGCTCTGCCCCTTCTTGCCTTTGTGACTGAGGGTAAATACATCCCCTCCCTGAGCCACAATTTTTAAATCTGTAAAATGAGAACAGTTGCACCTACCTCGCAGACCTCTGGTGAAACGTCAGTGGCTTGTCAGTCGTGTCTCATAAAGCAGGGGCGGAGGCGCAGACAGCCTGATGTAGGGGAAGCGTCTGTGCCTGGCATGTCTTAGGTCAGGAAACAGTAGCTGCTGCACAGGGAAGGCACAGCCTGATGCCAACAGTGCGTGCAGGTGAGGAGTTCCTAGAAAGGAACTTCTCCCAGATGTCTAAAGTCTCCCAGAGGAGTGTGGAATTCCCCTAAGGTGGGCAGATGTAAAGTCACATCAGGGACCTAAAGATGACTCCTCCCAGACCTTAGCTTTTCAAATCATGGACTCAGAAAACTCTTTTCTTACTAGCATGCCACAGTGGAAGGGGGATAGATTTTTTTAAGCTAAGTTTTGTGCTAATATACTCTGTAAAAAAATGACTGCTCTCACTTTAGCCCACATTGTTCAAGTTCAGAGAAGGACCTGGGCTACCCTGGGGAGAGCTGTGTCCTAATGAAGGCTACCTGTGCCCTGCAAGTCTCAGTTGCTTGGTCCACAGCACTGCTGTGTCTCTCCTTTTGGATGTCTCATTGGTTTGTTGTTTTGTTTTTATCCCTTTCTGAAAGGATTGGCATCTCAGGGAATATTTCAAGAGATGAGTGTAGGAAGGACCTAGAAAAATGATTGTTTTACTAGAGGACTCAGAATTAGTGACAAAGTGAAAATGGCCATGCTTTGTCTCCATGACTCATGGGCTATGTTTTTTGTCGTCTTAGGAAGGTGCTGATCTTTGAGTCTTGACCACCGCACCCACCCCCCAGTGCAGCAGGGCAGGCCTGGAGGCTGGGGCTGCTCACCTTTCACTGTCCTTGTAATGAAAGGACATACCTCCTTGTCTCTCGTTTGTTTGGGTTTCTACTAAGATATGTTGTCTACAGTATGTAAAGAGACTGTGAACTTTTAACAGACTTGGATGGGCACGTTATTAAAATTGAAACACTGACCCTTTCTCGTGATTTTTGTGGCCACCATGAGCCATTGCTTATCAGACTCACCACAGCCTAGCCCTGTTCACAAACCATATGGGGATCATAAGCTTTGAGTGCCTATCTTTCTGGAAACCACATATTATTTGTTTAGTGCCTTCATATGTTTTGTTAAAATAACTTAATGGTTTTTTTGTGTGTGCCTGTGGCCTCATCAAAGGAGAGATGCAGGGGCGCCTGGGTGGCTCACTTGGTTAAGCGACTGCCTTCAGCTCAGGTCATGATCCTGGAGTCCCAGGATCGAATCCCACATTGGGCTCCCTGCTCAGCAGGGGGTCTGCTTCTCCCTCTGACCCTCTTCCCTCTCCTGCTCTGTCTCTCATTCTCTCTCAAATAAATAAATAAAGTCTTTAAAAAAAGAGAGATGCATTTTGATTCAAAGTCTTTAGAAATTTCATGTTAAAAATCCCCGAGTTGACGTCTACAAAATATCTTTACAGTCATTGGCTGCGTTTTTGTCTATTCACTAATTGTGTGACCAGGTGTCAGCATTTTAATTTAAATCGTTTTACTGATTCTCACTGTAGTGTCCTTGGAGGAGTGTGTGCATGCATCACACGGGCCTGTGTGTACATCGTGTGTGCGTGTGTGGTATACATGTGTGTGTTGGAGCACAGAACCTTCGTGTCCCCTCTTTGCGTTCTCAACACAGAGCACTGCAGGGCTTCCACCCTTGCAGGTAGAGGAGAAATTGTTGCTATGGTAATAACACAGGCATGAAAACATCCCATCTCCCTGTGGGTGTCTGTGTCAGGGAGGAGGAATGTGGGCAAGGGAAACAGGAGCAAAAAGGAATGCTTAAAGCAGAGTGGAGCCGTCGCAGGGTGGAATTTCTCGTTTGTACTGTTGGATTCAAGGTCATTTTCCTATTGCTGTGTAGTGCCTGAGCAATGTAAATGGCGTTTTACCGTCCAGTGTCCTCCCTGACTTTGAGACAAACATACAGAGAATGAGGACTTCTCTAGTCCCCAGAGGCTGCATGGCCCTCTCCCAGACCACGATTAGAAATGCATGTCTGTATCTGTGAGCCAGTTTACTGTCCTAAGTGGGATTAACTGCCCAGACCCAGAACCCATTGCCCTTTGTCTCCACGGTAGCAGGCTCAGGAACCAGCCCTGCCATCTTGAAACCTAATGGCATCTGTGCACTCTGTATCTGCACCACATACCAGTGCTCCTTGAGAAAATCGCTCAGAACGACCTTGGTGACTAGGATGAGCACTGACAAAGTCCAGTCTGCCGAGGTCAGGGTGAGAAGCCACAGTTCTTTTGCAGTTCTGTCAGAAAGTCAGAGCAAAGGCAGTTAGGGTCCTGTGAGGTGGGGGTTTGGCACCTTAAACAGGCAGATGTTCAGGGGCCTGCCAGTGGAGCTCTTACCAGTAGCCTCTTTAGGGACTTTCTGCTCCTTGTCTGCTCAGTCACAGCTAACAGGGGACATCAGGAGTCAAATCCAGGGCTGCCTTACTTGGTATTACGTGGTTTTAGGTATGATTCAGGTACGGTTGGCTGGTTTTAAGAGTCCTTATTTTTTAGAGATACAAACTGAAATGCTTACAAATGAAATGATATATCATCTGGGATTTGCTTTTAAAAATACACTGGGCAAGAGAGGATGGGAGAGTAGATGGGGTACAAAAAGCTAATTAGCCCTGAGTTGATAATTATTAAACCTGAGGGATGGGTAGATGGGGACCCATCACTCATGTTTATTGCCTACTTCTTTGTATATTTAAAAAGTTAATTTTTAAAACACCATATTGAAAAAACCTAGTTCCACTTGACTTTTCTATTGTCTGTCTTCTTTCCTACTTTGTTGCTTTGAGGGCATCTCACTTTTGGGACCTACAATGACCTGTACTCAGATGTCCAATTCTGTGGCATGGTCACTTTTTTAAGAGATGAGGGAAATTTGTTACATAATAGGAAAATGTCAACAGCTTTTAGTGGGAAGATAAAAGGGCTGGTCATTTTGGAGGAGGGAAGGTTTTGTGGGCATGGAGGGGTGGTCCTCAACTTGTACAAGATTCTTCTGTAGGGCGCCTGGGTGGCTCAGTTGGTTAAGCGACTGCCTTCGGCTCAGGTCATGATCCTGGAGTCCCAGGATCGAGTCCCGCATCGGGCTCCCTGCTCAGCAGGGAGTCTGCTTCTCCCTCTGACCCTCCCCCCTCTCATGTGCTCTCTCTCTCTCATTCTCGCTCTCTCAAATAAATAAAATCTTAAAAAAAAAAAAAAAAGATTCTTCTGTAGGAGTGGTTTTGACTTAGTGTTTCCAGCTTCCCTGAGTAAAAAGACTTCAGCTACCCAGAAGGAATCCAAAATGGATCCCTAGACCCTCTGTAGCCAGTGAAACAGGTTCTGGGAACCTGGGGTCCGGTGTCGAGGCCCTGCACCGAAGCCCCGCTGGAGGCCTTTGGACAGCTCTGGATAGACTCCTTTTCTCTGGAATGACTTCCAGCATATGGTGCAGCTTCAAGGCCAGAGAAGAGACCAGACGACCTTTCGTGTCCTTCCAGTCCCGAAGTCCCTGGTTTCCAATACTGAGGGTTTTCAAACTGGTGTTGGTATTTGCTTTCCAAAGAGAAATAGGCTGAGTTTCTCAGATCAAATCCCTATGGCCTCATAAAAGCACTTCGGTTTTATTTTCCATCAGAAATTCGTATGAGAAAGGGTTTTAAGTTTCAAAAGTTCCCTATACCTGAGAAGCTGATTGAGAGTCTAGCCCAAAGAGAGTGATGTGTAGACCACAATTTTTTCTTCTCTTGTTTTGACTGTAGTTTGTCCTTTCCCCATCCTGACCCTCTTCAGTGAGATTTCGCTGCTCCAAACATCTCCAGTTTCCACAATCCTCTTAGCGCCCAGGCCCTCTCACCTCCCATAAAAACCACCTCCTCTTCTCTCCTGAGGCCAGCGCCTGCTCTCACCTCCCCTGAGCTCTCCCAGCATGGGTCTTCTCTCCAGGCAGACCCTGTGCCCCTGAGCCCTCTGTCACCACGGCCCTGTCTGCTGTGCAGTGCTTCCTTCTCCCCTGCATTCCTCCTTTAGACTCACTCCTTCCTAAAACTTTTGCCTTGCTGTCTCAGCTGCTCCCTCAGCATAGGCTTGTGCCAACACAGGCTGGTTGGCCTTGATTGGAACTTGGTCATTCGTTTAGCAGATTTTTATTGAGTATTGCTATGCCTGAAGATACAAAATAGGCAGCAACAGCCCTACCCTGAGATCTGGATCAAGGGAAGCCAACTCCTTGTGCAGATAGCTAAATAGTGAGGTGGTGACAGGAACTGCTGGAGGGAGCCAGAGGGAGGCGACAGTCCTTTGGGCGCAGTCCGGAAACACTTCATGAAGGAGCTGGATCTTGACCTGACAAGAGTCCTAACGGGACCTGATGGGTGCGGCTAGACCGCTGTTCCTGGCCCAGGAAGTGACACAGAGAGAGCTCTCCGGGGCTCAGCGGTAGACCTGTGTGACGGAACAGGAGGACAGATGGACTTCGGTTCGAAAAGGACACCCCAGGGTGCTATTGCAAGCCTGCTGTAGGGATGGTGTGATCAAAGTGCTGGTGGGAGGGTGGATCTTGGAGAGCCACAAAAGAGGACATGGGGGTGGGGAGAGATTAAACAAGGGCGGGGTGGCAGCTGGAACATCTGGTCGTTTCTGGTGACCTAGTGACCCAAGACCTGGGGATGCACAGTGCTCTTGTGGTCCTTGGTTAACAAAGCCTCCAGTCCCAAAACCCATTTGTGCAGTGCTGTGGACGTTTGCTAGCATTCTAGAAGGCTAGCAGTCTTCTCCAGAGGGCCTCAGTGGAAGTGAATGGGCCTGGAGAAACACCAGTCTTCTGAGGGCTGACTGGGGGGCCGGAGGGGAGTGGTGGCAGCAGTTGAGAGCAACGGTAGAGGCAGCCAGTTCATGGTTGGCAGTGGATCCCGGGAATACGTGTGCAGGCGGCTGGCAGTCCCTGGAGCACACACCTCCCCTGCTGGTAGAGGGGGGTGGTCGACGGGGTGCTGTGGTGGGGGGTTCTGCAGTGCTGGCTACAGGAAAACTGGACATTTGGCTCTTCATTTAGTGGCTGCTACTTTGCTCCAGTTCCATGGCCAGCATGTTTTTTTTAGTCCTTGGATGCCTTAAAATATGGAAGAAACCATGTAAGCATCACAAGTTTTCCCCCACCCATTTAAAAAAGGCTTGTTTTCCAGCTGAAAGCATGTTGGATAAGCTTAATTTCTCTCACTCAGATAAGCTTAATTTCCCTAACTCCGATGTGCATACAGAGAATTGCCTAATTTTCCTTTTGCAACATGTTTTCCCAGCTGCTGGGAGGCCTGGGGCTTGTTTTTTTTTTTTTTTTTTTTTTCTGTGAGCCTCCTGACAGAAATGCAAACAATTTAAGGCCCTCTGGTACCAACTGCTGTTTATTACCCCAGGGACTTGGATATTGGTGTGTTTTCCCAGGAATGTATTTATCTGGAGTCAGTGGCTACTCCCCCATCCCTCTGAGCCATACGGGAGACGGGGATCGGGCTGGGCTGGGCTTCAGCAACAGCTGCAGCCCCTCCTTTGAGCAAGGTCACCTCCCTGCTCAGCTCCAGTCTCACAGCCTCGTTGTGCTAGGAAATGAAACCATTCCTTGCATGTGATCTGATTGGAATCGTGTTTTCTGGGGCACCTCTCTTAGATCTTCCAGCAGAACACAGACAGCTTTTTTATACCTTGTTTTGTCAAAAGTGCATTTCCACCAAAATAAGGCTTGATGCTGTTCATAAGTAAACACATCCCCTTGCAGGCAAGGCAAGGAAGGAATGCATCTGGGAGCAGTTGGGCTGGGTTTGCTTTTCCCCTGCTGAATGCCTGGCGTGCACTGTCCATCCAAGGGTGGCTGAGGGGAGAACGCTTTATTCTCTTGCTGCCAAAACCACAACAAATGACAACTTTCCGTTCTGTCATCTCTCTCAGCTCCACTGCTGGGCAAGCAATTCATTTTTCTACCATAAAAGGGCAACGAAGCCTGTGTAGAGCCGGGGTGCCTTCTGCACTGCAGTGAGAAAGCAGAAGACAGCCGGGGAGAGAGCTCAGCAGGGCTTCTGCCGAACACACCTCCTGCTTAGGCCAGGCTGCAGGGTGGTGGCAGCAGTCGAGAGCGGGGAGTTGGAGGCATGCCATCTGATTGGGCACAGTGAGGTCAGAACAGGCGTGGGTATCCTTGGCATCTCATGCTCATCTAGTGGGACACATGAATGTGTGGTTCAAACCCTGTTCAGAGGGGGCGCCTGGGTGGCTCAGATGGTTAGGCGTCTGCCTTCAGCTCAGGTCCCGGGATCCAGTCCTGCATCGGGCTCCCTGCTTGGTGGGGAGCCTGCTTCTCCCCCTGCCTCTGCCTCTCTCTCTCTCTCTCTCTCTCTCTCTCTCTCTCTCTGACTCTCATGATTAAATAAATAAAACATTAAAAAAAAAAAACCCTGTTCAGAGGAACTGCACCAAGCCTGCCTGGGTGGTTCTATAATACTGGTATCTGGTTTTCTTGATTTGTAATTGCAGGTGCTGGGTTTATAAGGGGTACCTGGGAGATCGTATAGCTCCGACACCTTCATTGTACAGATAAAGGGAAGAGGTTAAATGCGAGGTTTACGTAGCTTGAGGAAATCCTCCAACTTCTGTCTTTCCAATTATACGTGGACTCTGGATTCCGGGATAGTTCTCTAATCTGTATATGTCCTCAGTTGTCCATTAGTATACAGTTTGCCTCCATTAATGGTGGGCCATGGAGACCCGGACTAATAGAAATACAGTTCTTAACTGGTGGGTTTATGTGTCAGTCAGCCAGGGCCTTCCAGAAAGTGTCTATTCTTAGGCGCCTAGGTGGCTCAGATGGTTAAGCGTCTGCCTTCGGCTCAGGTCATGATCCCAGGGTCCTGGGATTGAGTCCCGCATCGGGTTCCTTGCTCAGCAGGTAGTCTGCTTCTCCCTCTCCCTCTGCCTCTCCCCCTGCTTGTTCTCTCTCTGTCTCTCTCGCAAATGAATAAATAAAAAAATCTTAAAAAAAAAAAAAAAAGTCTATTCTTTGTAGTGTTGTTAGCTGTAAAATTCATGGACCCTTTAGGTGATTGTAAAAATAAATGTCATTCAAAATCAGTATAGGGGTAGGTAGAAAGCAAACATTTAGCTATTTTGACAACATTAGAGTGGCTGCAGAATTCCCCCCCCCCCCCCCCCCCATACAGCCTGGTGAAGAAACCAGAATACCAGCTCAGCACACATTGAGCAGGAGCCCCACGCCACAATATGGCCACCGGTGCAGACCTCTGCCCCGGGCCTCTGCCTTCTCTTGGAGCGGCCACTGCCCTGGAGAGAGCAGGTTCTCAGATTGAGCCGAGAACTGTGCTTTTTGCCTGACTCCCTTATAGGTTTTCCTGTAAAGAACTAAGATTTGTCATTTACACTTACCTTAACTCTTTTGTTTTTAAGATTTTATTTATTGCTTTGAGAGAGCACGCGCAGGAGCAGCGGAGGGAGAGGGACAAGCAGACTCCCCACTGAGTGTGGAGCCCTACTCAGGGCTCTTTCCCAGGACCCTGAGATCATAACCTGTGCCGAAGTCAGACACTTAACCAACTGAGCCACCCAGGCGCCCCTACACTTACCTTAACTCTTAACTTCACATCTGATTTCATAGCAGATGCTGGAAATGAACCAAGCACATTCTTCAGGGAATGAAAACCATGTCCAAGAATCTTGCTGATCTGGAAATTTGGGAGGAAAGCAAGGATTTTCAGGTTTAAACTTTATTACCCCAGTAGTACTGGTGGTCAGAATGGATTCTCAGCTCCTTGGCTCAGTATCAAAGGTTAACTCAGAAGTCATTCCTGGAAGAGAATATCACTGAGTAGAGATGGCAGAAACAAGCTCAGTATGAATGATTCAGTATCACATTCCTAGACCTTGTTGGAAACTGTAAGATGAGCTTAAATCTTACTGTTCCAGCAAATAAAACAATTGGGTAGGCCGTGGTAAAATGGACCATTTACACAATTTTTTAGCATGACCTGTCTAAATTCTTTTTTTCTCAACAGCATAAAACTAAGTAAGTAAGTATCTTAATCTGTTAAAGAGCTAATTGGTATATTTTTCCCTGGTACTTCTCAAGATCTTCACTGTCCTTGGAATAAACAGAATAACGCCCAAAAGAATTTGTCTCCACTGCCTGTTTCACACAGTCTTTCCCTGTAGAAACCTTTGAAGCCTTTGTTGTCAGTAGCAGCAAAAGAATTCCATCTTACAGAACACTTACTCCTATTAAGTGTAATTTTTATAAGGCTAATTTCTCAAGCAAATAGCATTTCCTTCTTGGATAACGCCTCTCCCTCCCCATCCATCACTGTCTACACATGCTTGGGCGTCCTGGCCATGTGGTGACCAGCTCAGAGACATCAGCCTGCTCACTTCCTAATTTGGTCACAATGTGCTTCAGGCAGCCTTGCCAAACTTAGAAAAACACAAACACAGGGAGTAGCTTTGATACAGCAAAGGGGGATTTCCTCTTATCAAAAGACCTACAGTTTGCCTCTTGCTTCCTCTAAAAAGAGGAAGTGACACGTTGGGAGGTTATAGCTCACCCTGAAGTTCCCTCTTTAAGCCTCCTCCTCCATGCTGGCCTCTTCCCAATTCCTGCTCTTCCTTTCCTCAGCCTTCTTAATGCTTCTCAGCATTTACAGAGTTTAATTTTATTCTCAGGGAACTTTAAGGACTAAGGAATTTTCCACTTGAATGTCCATCAGTGGGAAACGGGTTAAATATGTTTTGGTGCAGCCATACAATGGCATACACCAGAGGATGGCAGGCTTTTTCTAGAAAGGGCAAGATAGACAGTTTAGGCTTTTCCAGCTACATAGTCTGTGTCGCAGCTACTCCGTCTTGCCTTCGTAGTGCACAAGTAACCCTAGACGGTGCGCGAACGAATGAACGTGGCCGTGATCCAGTAAGATTATGTTTATAAAAACAGGCCTCAGGCCAGATTAGGACCATGAGCTCCAGTCAGTCAACCCCTGGCATATACAATAAGATTTAAAAGGATGACATGGGTCCAGTAGTGCCAACACGGAGCTGCCCCCAAGATGTTGTTAGTGAAAAAAGCCAGGTGTAGAGCGGGGGGTGGGTATGGTATGTTTATATTTGGGTCTCAGACGAGTGGAGTGGGGATGTGCTGACGTGTACGGAAAATCTGTGTGGAAGGGCAGTTTCTTGCACTGGTCCCCAGGATTCCCTTCAGGGGTTCATCAACCCAGTCAACTCCGAAATTTTAAAGCAAAAGGATGTTGTTGTGTTGGTGTTAAGGAAACTTGAAGAGAAAGGTAGAAATGTTATTTTTAAACGTGCTTATTATGTATTTTCAAGCCCATAGCCATTTCTCCCGGATCGTTGTGGGGGCTGACTTTACCTCCCTCAAAGAGAGTGCGTGGCCTCAGATTATAGGTGAGGGGCTGGGGTTTCAGGGCAAGCGGAAAGAGCTGGAACTTGGCAGCTCTGCCTTTCTTCTCACTGGGCTTCTGCAGGAGTCCCGTCCACAGCACATGCCCAGGAGCTGCCGGACAGAGCGCAGCCAGCGGGAAAACCGTGGCCCCAGGGTCAGCCCCGGGGGTCAGTAGAGCTTGCATTAGTCACCATTCAGGACTGCTTCCAGCTGCTTCCATTTCCCACCGAGACTGACTCACGAGGAAGAACGGGTTCTGATTCACCTAAGCATTACGATGACCAGTTTTAAAACCGTCTGCCCTTGGTTGTGAAACTAGCAGATGAAGTTGTTACTTTCCTAGTATGTAAAACAGCTCACTTTGGGTATATGAGGGACAAATAAAAGGTTTAGTAGCAAATGCTTCTCTGTTTAAAAGACAGTAAAGATAGGAGCAGCTCAGGAGTCACGGATGGCGGTCAGCCTTGCTATGTGGCCCTTCCCCCACCTACCAGGCAAATATTTCTCAAATAGCTGTTCTAATCCTTTTCCATGCATAATTTGCAGGCTTGTGTGTGGTCATTCCATTCTTCTACGAAGCTCTTTGTAGGCATGTCGTATATTGTACCTTTTGAAATCCCCCTTGGAGCCATGGTGTTGTGGGGGCTTTGCAGAGATGCGGAAGCAGTTGTAACAACACAGTCTTGTCTTCCACGAGGGAGGGGCTGGCTGCCAAACCCAGGGCCTGTTCTTCATCACTTGTCTTGACTTTCCTTTAAAAGCATTAAGTGGAAAGGTACCAGTTCTGCTGAACAAGCAGGCATTGCCTTTTATGAGAGAAGTCATTTAAAACATCGAAAATATGTTTGAAAGATACTGGTGTCCTTTTCTCTGACCTCAATTTCATACACTAGTAACTCTCCCATGCCAGAGACTTAGCACGACACACTCCCTGCCAGGTGGCCAGACACGTGTGTCCACTCCAGAAGAGAGAGCGAGCTTGATCGAGGACACTAGGAATTTGTGCTTTGCCATACATGTTGCCCTAAAGGGAAGCTGCGCATTTCAAAAAATAGATTTAAATCTCTTTCTCTCCATCTCTCTCTCTCTCTCTCCTCCTTCCCTCTCTCTCTCTCTCACATACACACATCCTCTCCTCTTCCCCTACCAACACCACCTGCATACTGCCACCACCACCACACCCCGCCCCCCCATAGCTCTCTCCATTACTGCTTTTAACCTTGAAACCTCTGTTGTACACTTACGCATCCATCCTGTTCCTGCTCTTGCATTATTAATGGGCCTGGAGCAATCCAGCCAGAACGCTGACATTACTAATTACTGCTTATAACCCAGAAGTAAGGAGCAGGGAGTAAAGTGGGTCACAAGACAGTGTCATAACAATAAAATACTGCTGTCGGGCAAAATTGCTTGGTGTCTGTGCTCTGTTGTTCGGGGTGGAGGTGGGCTTTCACCACAGGCTGACCCACTAGAGACCCTGCTGGCCAGAGGGGAAGTAAATGCTCTTCACTTCGGTCACCCCGGGTTCTCGCTTTCTGTGCACAGGGTTAGAGAAGGGGATTTGGTTGGTTTCTATCAGTATGGTAAAAACATCCAGAATTCTTATTCTAGCCAAACAGCCTTTTGAAAACAGACTCTGCCCTGGTGGTGCGAGCCAGAAGGAAATGCAGCAGAGCTGTGGGGAGAGTGCAGAAGGCTGGCTTCGTCCTCTCAGGGCCCCCGTGCTGTGTGTCCTGTGCTTGCGTCAGCCCTTCACTTCCAGATCTGAGTCTGCTCGTCTGTTAAGTCCCCTCCAGCCCAACTCCTTGGTGAGTTGGTACACTTCTATGCGTTCTTTTGTGCTGTCAGATGTGAGCTTGGTGGACCAAACATGCATTTACCTGACTCTCAAAATACTGGACAGTGGAGCATCGTCAGAGGAGAAGGGTCCTGAATTTAACTCTGCCCTCAGCTAGCCAAGGTCCTTCCCACCACCTTTCCTCTGTGGAATGAGGATAGCACCAGCCCCGCTTACTTGGAGGGGTTGTTTGGTGCTGGGAGATGTCTGTGGAAGACATGGGTTGACATACCCGATGGGAGCTGCGGTGGCAGTTTCCTCCTCCCATGGTCTGAGCGGTGCGTTTCAGGGAGAGGAGCATTTCACTGTGCCACAGCCACTGATAAATCTCAGGCCTTTAATGTCACCTGGGAACCTCAGCCAAAACGCGCCTGGCTTCTGAGGAACACTGACTGTGTCTTCTAGAGGAACAGGAAGTATAAAGGGACTTTATAAAGATGTGAGTAAAATAAAATACAAACTTACCTGCCCCTTCACATACCACTTTATTGAATTCTGCATATCTAGATTATTTTACTCGTGTACTATCATGGAATTACAGTCCTGAAACTAGATTTCTTATGCTGTGGCAATGTTGCTTGTAGAAAGTCCAGGAGGAAAGGAAAAGTACTTTGAAATAATATTTTCTGTTTGTTTAAAAGCACGAAAGACCATTTTGAGAGACCACAAAGCTTAGATTTTTCTTGAAAACGGCTTCATGAAAGAGGAATTATCGATCACTTGACAGTAGAACTGAGAGGTAGGTTTCTCAGTACACTGCCTCCCGGTCTTGAGATGTTTTGCCTTTCTCTTTTCTTTTCCTCCCTTTTTTTTAATTTAATACTACAAATGCACCATAGTTGACAGAGCATTGGGGTGAGTCACAGTTCTCAAAACTGAAAGAAAATCCTGTCGCTATTCCCCATGTGTCACACACCAACCAGGTGCTTAAAGCGGGCTGTGTGAAAGGGCGGGCATCCCAAGGCACACTGATGGCCGAACCCTGCACTGGGAACTTCTTGTCTCCTCGCCTTGCCCTCCTGTTCTTCCACAAAGGATGGGGCCTCAACAGAATCCTACATACCCTGAGCTTTTCAGATCCACTTGATGAAAAAGGGCTATTTCCTTTATTCGGTTCTTTGAACTCTTTTTCTGTTTCCTCATTTAATCAACGTTGGAGTTTAGAGTCTGTTAAATTTTACTTTAAAAAGCACAGTGATTTGTATGATAATGTTAGCCATGGTCATTTTGGGGCCTGTGTCATACTTTAACAAAAACAACCCATTTTAATAAGAATGTGAAATAGGGGCACCTGGGTGGCTCAGTCAGTTAAGTGTCTGTCTTCGGCTCAGGTCACAATCTTAGGATCCTGGGATCGAGCCCCAGGTTGGGGCTCCCTGCTCAGCAGGGAATCTGCTGCTCCCTCTCCCTGTGCCTACCGCTCCCCGTGCTCATTCTCTCTCTCTCAAACAAAATCTTTTTGAAAAGAATGTGAAATAGATAAACTGAAAATTACCCAGTGCTAGAGTCACCAACAAAATTTTACATAACCCGGGGCACCTGGGTTATGTAACCTGGCTCAGTCGTTAAGCGTCTGCCTTCCGCTCAGGTCATGATCCCGGGGTCCTGGGATTGAGCCCTGCATCGGGCTCCCTGCTCCACGGGTAGTCTGCTTCTCCCTCTCCACTCCCCCTGCTTGTGTTCCCTCTATTGCTCTCTCTCTCTGTCAAATAAATAAAATTTTTAAAAAATTTTACATAAGCCATCCCCAAGAAATAAGATTGATCTATAGGTAGTGATCAGGAAACCTCTCCAAGAAATGCACTATCACGTGAAAATAGCAAGGTAAAGTGTGTGCAATCTGAGTGTTTGGCTCCTTTTGTATAAATGTAAAGGGTTTATCTGTTAAGTATGTGTATTATTTTTTTCTGGAATGAAGCAAACTGCTAAAGGAAGGCTTAAAACAAGAGGAGTGCACTTTGTCTTCATTTATGCCTTTTGTGTTTCTTAGTAGCTTGTACATGGGTGTCCTTGCTCTCACCGGTAATCTCTATCAACAGAGATTAAAACAAAACACCCAACAACTCCAGGACAGAAAATGGGTTTTAGCCAAACCCTTTCTCCCCTGACGTCCAGTCTGGAAAGAACCAGTCAGTAGCTCCTGCTTCCATTTCTTTGTAGCTTTTGGATGTGTGAGTGTCTAGTATTACATACAGTTTTCACCCTACTTCATTTACTGTCTTTTTACAGCTTTTTACACTCTTCTCTCAATGTAAAATAATTGAAAGAAGACGAATCATTGCTAGAAATGCCTTTCAGTTTTTCAAAGTTCTGTGCTTTTAACAGCGGAATGAGAGCCTGGTGTCCTCGCTGCCCAGCGCTAGGAATCCAGGACTTGAAGCAGGAATGTCTTCTGTTAAGAATACTCTCGTGACTGTTCCAGGAAAGCTTGGCAGAGCTTCATGCAGTTTCAGTGGTAAAGTTCCATCTTACTCATTTGAACTGCATGGCTCCCTCTGTCTGTTAGACCTAGATTTTGTCAGGGTCCATATTTGTAATCGTGCAGAAGTGAGATTCACGTAGCAGAAACTCTTGATGCTAAAATCTGTGTTGTAAGTTTTCTCAATTAGGGAACAGAATCAATAAACAGAAAACAGAGACTTTGCTAATTGGATGTACCCATTCCTCTGATACTTATTTACTGCTCAAATCACCTCTCTAGTTTCATTTCTAAAAGCTAGTACCTTCCATCAAGCATAAGTAAACTTGTCAGAACAGCTGCTTTTTCCTGCTAGAAAACAGAGGAAACAACAGGATGATAGGATGCTGATTTTGGAATGACAGTAAGAATTCTGGGCATAATCTATGTAATCTACACAAGTTCTTCATTCTCTTAGTAACTTGGTTTCCTCATCTGTAGAATGGGAATGATGACACCTGCCTGTCTCTCACTGGGTTGTCTGAGGATTGAAGAAAGGGTTGTTTGTAAAGTTCTTAGGTGGCACCTTTCATCTTCAGAAATTAGATATCTTCCTTCCAAGACACACAGTAGTTTGGGATGACCACAGTCTCTTCAGTGGTTGATTATCAAAGAGAAGGTTATCCCTGGAAGATGACAGAAATCGATGTGTTTTCACAAGAAAATAAAATAGAAGGGAGGATCCCAGGACAACAGAAGCAAAGAGCTTTTCCAAGACCTGGGGCGGGGCGGGGGTAGCTGCCCTGTCAGGACCCAAAGTGAGGACCAGGGAGAGTTAAAAACTAAGTGGGGATTATCAGTGGGCAAATGATGTGGAGCCTGAAAACGGTGAAGATGTTTATCGAGGCTCGTTTTTCTAAAGCTCAGGATGACCAGAGATTCTAGCTACATTCTTTGCCATGTTTTACATGTACTTCACTGAATTTTTTACATAGTTTTCTACAAGATCAGTACTTAGAACGCATTATAATGCTATGAATGTAAAGAATTCACATTTTGAAAATGTTTTGCCTTTGTCCAAGCCTTCTTAACATACATACTTAATTACAAGGCATAAGGATTAATGGGGCTTTGAATATTTAAAGCTCTTTTCCCAAGATTAATTTGATTTAATTACCCCTGAGCTCAGCATTTGCAGCCTTGGTGACTTGCCGTTGGGATGTGTCTATGAGAGGAGAGGGGCTCAGGCAGGCTTCCCTACCCACCAAGCCCCTTCCCGTTCGTTTTCAGCTCATCACTTTGTCCTTTCAGTGGGGGGAAGAAAGGGAAAGGTCGTAGAAGTTGCCTCTACGGAGTTCATCTTATAGCTTGCTGTATTTTCAAAGTAGCAGTGTTTAGTGTGCATCCCTTGGCATCCAGGACAATAAAATAACAACAATTTCTACAGCCTTGCTCTTCTAGAAACTTAAAAATCCTCGCTTGAGCCCTGGGTCCTTCAACCCTGCTGGCCGGTGTGAACAGGAGGAACAGGCACAGGCCCCAGAAGAGCTTGGACCCCAGACAGGGGCCAGCGGACGTCTTCTCTCCTAACATGGATCGCAGTTATCCCGTCTAGTTGTGAAGGCAGAGGAGGTCCGAGAGCCTGTGGAGCAAAGAGAAGGAGGCATCTTTGTTCAAAGCGACTGTGTTCTTTCCATCTCAGGCTGCCATCACCAGCAGAGCCACCCTTGTGTCCACCTCTTGGTGGATGACAGTTGTGGGGAGCTTCCCTGGTTCCTGCAGCCCAAGGCCAGTGACTGAAGCCTCACCCTCTCTCTGCTGTGGTCTGGCTCCCTGTAAGAGGCAGAGTGTGGAATGAGCAGCCAGTAACAAAGGTGGCAGGGTTGAGGGGATGCACAGGTGTAGCCTAGCAGAAGCTGGCTTCCTCCAGTGTGTCGCTCACCGGTAGTGGGGCCGGGCACTTGTGCTCAGCCTGAGCGGGTGGACAGGGTATTGAATGATGGCCCTTCCCTGCACAGCCTGAGCCTGGGGTTGGGGAGCATCAGTAGACTGCCCCAGCAGGAGTTCACATTTCCTTCCTGCTACAGGAGAGGACCCTACAAAAGCTGCAGTTTTGTGCCTTGAGCAGATGCTGTTCGGGAGCCCATGGAATAGCTGTTAAGATATCAGTAGAGGCTGCCCTGTTCTTCTCGGCAGCCAGGGCACAGGCACCCAGGCCTTGAGCAGACCTGAGAACACTACACAACTCCTTGGGGTGATCTTCGCTGCCACTGACATAAGCGGGGCTTGCTTTCCAGAAACCCCAGGGGCATCATACTCCCAAGAGTGGTGGCTGGTGCTTCCTGAAGCAGGTCAGGAATAATTGACTGGCAATAGTTTGGACATCAGGATGGTTTTCTTTGTTTTTGTTTTTGCTTTTTAATGCACAGGCTCAGCTTGGAAAGTCCAGCTAGTGGAACCCCATGTTCAGCCATCACAAATCAGTGTCAAACGCTGGCCAGGCTGAATTGCTTTTCTGCCCCCTTGTTCTTCACACATCACCGTCTGCTTTTATCTAGTCCTTAACTCAGCCACAGCCAGCCTTCTCACCGTATGTAACTTGTCATTATCATAATGTTACTGTTTTTCCTTAAGAGCTTCCCTACCCTGTCCTGCACCCCACACACCCCCCACAATAACTGTGCAATTCATTGATTTTCTGCTGTTGTGCCAAGCTCTTTAAAAACTATCCCCAGGCTTTAGAGTAACCCTGAAAGAGATGTCATTACCCCCATTTTACCAGATGGGGACACTGGGGCTTGTGAGGTGACCCGATCAGGTGGGGGCTGGCGCAGATGGTGGAAGGATTCACCTGAGGCAGATCAAAGGAGAATGAAGTTTATTGAACTCACTGCAAGGGAAATGTGGGCAGGACAGCAGAGGGGAGGCTGTCTGCCAGGACGTGGTGACGAGGGGCTAGAGTCAAGGGGGGAGTGAGGAGGTATGGGAACATACAGAATTTCCCTTTTGTGGTACCTGTGCCCGCCCGCAAGTAGCCCATTGGTGAGTTAGGGGCTATGGCTATTTCAGGGTGGGTCGCCTGATGGGCCTGTTTGCATTCAGCCCGGTGGCCACTGTGGGCCCTTGTGCCTTACTCATGTTTCCATTGCTCAAGCCTGTTGCCTGAAAGTGGCCTCTACCTGGCTCGGAGGTTAAGTACACACCCACAGACGGCAGAGCCAGGATTGAGGCCAGCACATTTGTTTAGTACGTTCTAGTGACATAGTTAAGATAATGATGCCTCTGGGGCGTCTGGGTGGTACAGTCAGTTCAGTGTCCAACTCTTGGTTTTGGCTCAGTTGGTGATCTCAGAGTCCTGAGATTGAGCCCCGAGTCAGGCTCCACGCTCAACATGGAGTGTTTAAGACTGTCTCTCCCTCTCCCTCTGCCCGTCCCCGCATGCACGCACACGCACTCTTTTTTTTTCTCTCTCTCAAGTAAATAAATCTTTAAAAAAAGATCATGGTGCCTGTAGCCAAGGTTACTTCTCACAGAGAGCAAGGAGATAACATTGCACCTACCTTGGTGTGGTGAGGAATGTAGGAGGCACCAACCATCCCTCTAATCACTGTGTGAGAAGAGCAGCTATCCTTTATGGGGCGCACCCAGTTTCTCATTTATCTTCGTGGGGATCCTGCCAGGTCCTTGCTTTCCCCATTTTTATTGACGAGGAAGCAGAGGGGGCGGGACTTGCTCAGCCTTACACAGGCCCCTCTGGTCCCTGTCCCCCTCTTCCTAACATGTGATGCTGTAATCTTCAGCTTGTGGTCTCACATTTGCTTTGTGCCACATGATTGTAATCGTTCCATAAGTACCATGTCGTGCCCGGCTTTTTTTTTTCTTTTTTTTTTTTTTTTTACTTCACCTGACAGAAGCACCTTCTGCATTCTTAAACAGTTGGTAAACCTGTGTCCAACATATGTGCTTTGGTTGGGTTACATGTGCCCCAGGACCGAGGTAGAAAGTGTTTTCTGCTTTTGCTTCTGCAAATAATGCAGTGCATGGCTTTGTACATAAAGCCTGTTCTTTTTTAGAATTATTCCTTAGGATAGATCCCTAGAGTAGAACTCCTGGGTCCAAGAGAATCCATTTTCTTGAGACTTCCAAAATTCTTTCCAAAAGGGGTGCACATAGTTCTCTTTCCTCCAGTACATGCTGCTTATTTTAAAAGGAAGACTGTTGTAGTCTGTTCTTCAGCTCAGAGACTGGCTGCCCTTCCAGAGGGACACTGACAGCTGTGAAGGGCTACTTTGTGGTGAAGTAGCTTTTGAGGTGTTTCCAAAGGATTTCATAACAAAATAGGAATTTTTAGGGGTGCCTGGGTGGCTCAGTCATTAAGCATCTGCCTTCAGCTCAGGTCATGATCCCAGAGTCCTGGGATCCAGCCGCGCATCAGGCTCCCTGCTCAGCAGGAAGTCTGCTTCTCCCTCCCCTACTCCCCCTGCTTGTGTTCCCTCTCACGCCGTGTATTTCTCTGTCAAATAAATAAATAAAAATCTTAAAAAAAAAAAAAATAGGAAATTTTAGAGTCCACCTTTGAGCAAAAGCCAGTGTGGGCCAGCCCCGAGGTACAGAATCCACCAACTCTGCAGTTTAGGAAGGGGAAACTCCATGCAGTTTGTCCCGGCAACACAGCACCTGCTGTGCTCTCCATTGTCCTCCGAGTGGACAGGCGTGCTTGCTGTCTGAGTGCGGGCATCTCTTGACTGTCCCTGCCACGAGGAGAGCAGCTGCTGGGGTGGAGAAACAGTGGGAGAAGAACAAAAACAGACAGAAGTGCCCATGAAGCTGTGTCTTGAGAGTGCGAATGTGTTCCTTCAAGGTTGGTGGTGGCACAGGGAGTTTGTCACCTTCAGTCACCTTTGTAGCATTCTTTAGAAGATCCTGCGTGCATCCTTTGAGGCCAGTGTCTTGGCTCTGAACTTGCTTTTGAGTTTGGTCTTTGTCCTTCCCATTCTGGAAGTGTTTCCCATTTGTAAACTGAGAACTGAAGTGTGGCACTGATTGGATGGCCAGGCCCATGAGTAATGCACTCTAGCGGGCCAGTGCTGTCTGTGGCGTGCGGAAGTAGTGACCAGTGAGCCTTGGGCCAGCTCATCAGACACAACTGTCTCAAGTTGAGTTACGAGATTTGTTGTTGACGCTACCCAAGTAATGTGGACAGAGAAACATTCATGATGTGGTCAGTTGGTAGACTTAGGAAGGAGGGAGACACCTGCCCTTGATGCTCAGGGTCCTATATGACCCTTGAGGCTTTGAGAAGACCCTTGGAATAAACTAGGAAGAGATGTGCACTGGAACAGGGCTAGTGGTTTTCCTCCCAGAAGCATAGAAGCTATTGGAGACACCGTAGCAGGCCCTAGAGGGATAGTAAGAATCAATCTAAGCTCCTTCTGTGGTCTCAGCCAGAAATGGTGGTGGTTTCTGGACACAGGAGTGGAGCTGGAAGGACTAGCTAGTGGGTGATAGTGTCCTTTAGTGACACAGGGGAGACCGAGAACAGCTTTGTGAGGAGACCAGGGGATCCCGGGTCATGTTTCAGAAATGTGTAGCCAGGTGGAGCTGCAAGCCTGCTGCTTAGGGGAGCCGTCAGAGCCTGGGCCCGATGGGGAGGGACTGATTTTGCTTGGGAGAGTCAGATATCGTGGGGAAGCAGCTCCACGACTGGACCTGGAAGGCTGCTGTAGGGCTGGGGCAGAGGAGTAAGAGAGGCTCCCAGAAAAGGATGCAGCATATTGGAAGTGTTTCCAAGGGTGGGTGGGGAGATGACGTGGCTGGGAGGAGGGCAGTCCCTGTGGGAAGTCCATCCAGGGTGGGAAACGGGTGTGACATGATCCCATTCAGTGTCTCGGAACTTCTTACAGCAGTCTGAAGGAAGGACTGGAGGTGAGAAGAGGTTGGAGGCAGGGAGAGCAGTAAGGGCAGCTCGCGGCATGAAGACAGACCGTGCGCCTCATGCAGCCGCACTGCCACCCATCTGTCACCAGCAGGAAGGCAGACCATGGGCGGGCTGGCCTGTGGCGCTGGTGGGGAGCGGCTGCCTTTATCAGAGTGTGATGGCGGCTGGCTCTGGATCCTGTGTGATGCTCTAGCTGTTCCTGGGCCAGTTATTTTATGGGTTTTGTTTTTTTTGTTTTGTTTTTGTTTTTGTTTTAAAGTAGGCTCCACGCCCAGCATGGAGCCCAGTGTGGGGCTTGAACTCATGACCGTGAGATCAAGACCCAAGCTGAGACCAAGAGTCGGACACTTAATGGACTGAGCCACCCAGGCACCCCCCTGGGCCAGTTTTAAAGGCACTCCTGCAGCTGTTTCCGTAAGATCAGGTGTTTAAAATGCACACACAGAAATACGCTCCTTCTCTCAGTGCTTTGCTTTGCTTGCTTTTTTAATTGCATCCTGCAACAGCACATTCCATTGGCGGATTCCACGGCAGGAATGTTCTTTGACTTGCTTCATTTCAGTGGATTGATTTTGTGATCCATTGCCACAGCACCTAGACCTCAGGCCTTGTCAAATGACTGATTATGCGGTGCAGACCTCAGCTCCCAGAAACAGCAGGTGGGAAGGACTGCTGGGGGACTCTCCGGTCAGCTTTCCCACTGTCGGAAGGCCTCTCCCAACTTCCCCAGAGTCCTCACAGCCTGGCCCTCGGAGGTGGGCCAGGCAAAAGTGATCCCTGTGCAGCTCTGTTCTGGGCCTAGCAAGAGATTGGCCCAAAATCCCTAAGTGGTGGCAGAGCAGGCTGTCAGTCTGGTACTGTTGGCGGGCCCGGCTAGAGCAGCAATGCCCGCGTTGAGACCCTGGCCCCTGTCTCAGTAGCTGTGTGGCGTTCCGCCGCCCACCTCACCCTGTGCTGCAGTCTCCTCATCTGACAGAACAGGGAGGAGAATAGCACCCTTGGGGGGAGGTCTGTTATCAGGACTGAATGACTTAAGGTAAGAACGTGCTTAGTCCATAAGCATTTAGCCGGTGCTGGCTGTCGTCACTCGTTCTGCTGCGTATCCCAGCTCCTCCTCTTAGATTTGGCAACCTTACTCAATGGTCTTTTCAATATCCTGTACTCAGGGCTCCCATACATTTCCTTGTGTGGGCGGGGTTATTGGAAAGCAACTGGTAAACCGCCTGTGCCACCCATGTCTCCAGGTGCTCACACTCCACTGCAGCAAGCGGCCTCCTCGGCCTCTGTGGACCTGTCCGGTCCTTTATCACTCACAGTGTTCGGTCAGCTCTCGGTTTCCTTCTGCTTTTAAAGTGAGAGAAGCCAGCTCTCACTTGGTGAGCTGGTGTCCAGAAATAGGCTCTGTCACCTTCTGTGTGAGGGGCCTCTCCATCCTGATTGCTGGAGACGCCGCTAGGGCAGGGTGCTCTGCATTGCGCGGTCGTGGCTGCCACACTGTACGTGCTGGAAGCGAGTTGTCGCATTCAGTCCCGTAGCCCTGTTAAACATCCTTTTACAGATTTGGACACTGAAGCTGGGAGAGATGAGGCACCCACCCACCTGTGGTCACCATGTAGTGAGTGGCCGAGGCAAAGTGCCCAGATCTACCCAGTGTTCCTGACCACAGGTTATGTGGGGAGCCCTGTCACACTCCTCTGTCTGAATCCCACTTGTCTGTGTGACGAGATTACCAGTATGTATTTGGCGAGGCTGTGATGCTGATCAGAGGATTATCTCAGGCAGACCACTGACTGTTAGTTCCCTTCCTGAGACTGGTCACAAGCCATTGTCCTGCAGATCCTGTTCGTGAGATGTGGATAAAATATTTACATTGCAGAAGCTCAGATGACATAAAGCTGTGTTGTGTTTCTCTGCACGTGGATATTTTAAGTGAATTGAAAGCCTTGTCGATTGGGCCCAACATGGGTAGTAGGTTTCCGAGGGTGATTTTATTAGTCTAGTGAGGAGCTAACAGTTACAGCAGGCAGCCAGCAGAAGGCCCCAGAGCCTCACAAAAAAAGCCTAGATTCTGGCCCAGGCTGGCTGCTTGCCAGTTCCCAAGCCAGCGCCCTTTGGCTCAGTAGGGATGCATTTAGTAGGCAAGCCTGCACTGGAGCGCTCATCTCTGAACTGGGAGGAAACCCCAGCACCTCCAGCATCAAGATAGGAATCCAGCAGAAGGTAGAAATTACAGTAATTATAGAAGAACAGTTGGAGAATCTGGTGACCTGATAGTCATGTGTGATTTTGCTTTGTGTAGTGTGTGAGATTGTGTGCCATTGTATGTAAAGGAGTAACTACTGCGGGAACCAGGAAGGGAACGGGAAATTAATTGTTCAACCCCTCCACATTCTAGTATCCCCTTGCCCTGATTTTTACTGGGTTTCTGATTTGGGAACCCTAATGGTCTCCGCATGTATGACCCTCCCTCTGGGCAGATTCTTTCCTGGAATGTTCTGAGCAGCTGTTCCAGGACTATGGACAGTAAATGCTTGTGAGGTAATGACAGACACGCCCAGAATGGAATTAGCTGTTTGGCTCTTAACCCTCAGTATTAGCAATTGAATGGCCAGATTCCAGACTGGTTCTTAGTAATTTCTTTCCACAGATCCTGACTGTAGGTGCTTAGAACAATGCCTTTATAAGGGCTTGTTATTATCATCTACTAAATACTGTATATGGACCTTTCAATCATGGTTTACATCTTATTTTTCTTTTCTAGGTTGTTTTTTTTCTTTATGGTAGAAAATTTGGGGAAATGGTAAGAAAGCCAAAACAATGGTTATATCATTAGCAATCACGCCCTACAATGGGTACGACTTCTCTCCTGCGCACCTTTAGTGAGCCTTGGAGGCATTGACGCACATACACCAAGTAGAGCATGTAGTGTTCGGAGGCAGAGAAAAATGATCAGTAGAAATGTGTGCTCAGCAGTCTCTAAGTAATACGTGGTTGCTCTGAAATGAACACCCTGACAGTGTGGAAAGAATACAAAGTAAAATCTTTTTCAGCTTTCCACACCTTATAAGCTCTGTCAGAGTGTTCTTAAAATGTTGGGTAGGAGGGCTGTACACATTTAGATTCTGTAGTGGTATTTTACTTAAATTGGGCCTCTGGTTAGGTTTCTTCTTAAGGTCATTTAACGGGGTGCCTGGGTGGCTCTGTCAGTTAAGCGTCTGCCTTTGGCTCAGGTCATGATCCCAGGGTTCTGGGATCGAGTCGCATCAGGCTCTCTGCTCATCGGGAGCCTACTCCTTCTCCAACTCCCCCTGCTTGTGTTCCCTCTCTCTCGGTGTCTCTCTCTGTCAAATAAATAAAACCTTTAAAAAGAAAAAAAAAAGGTCCTTTAATACAGCTTCATTTGGTTTGTCTTTTAAGAAGCAATAACCCCGGACACCTGAGTGGCACAGTTGGTTAAGCGTCTACCTTCGGCGCAGGTCATGATCCCAGAGTCATGGGATTGAGTCCTGCATCAGGCTCCTTGTTCAGCGGGGACAAATAAATAAAATCTTTAAAAAAAGAAGAAGAGGAAGAAGCAATAACTGCTGCCCACTGGAGAAATAGGGACCTCGGTGAGATTGCGTCCTGCAGTCTCTGGTCCCCTGGGAACAGCCCAGCTGGACGCACACCTGGTCCTAGGCCCAAGGTCAGCCTTGAAATCACAGCATGGGACAATGGCTAGAGGGGAAGCACTTAGAGCCTGAGACCTAAGGAAGGCCGGTGGTTTTTCTGTATGTCATGGTTCTCATATTGTCCTGTCTGTTTGTGAGTCCTTTATTTTTTTTCCACTTGTTAGGCCTGAAGTGCTGTTCTTCCATAAAAATAAGGTCTTAGATTGGACCAGCTATTTCGGGCTCAGGGCTACTCTTTCCAGGTGTGCCTCTCCCCCTCCTGTGCCCTCTCAGGGTGCCGCAGGAGCACCACTGAAGCTGTGGGAGCCACACAGCCAGGCCGCCTGTACTGAGCAGTGGGTCTGGAGCGTATGGCACCATTTCTGTCTGTGGGGAGCAGCTCACTGGCTCTGTTGCAGGTCATCCAGGACAGGGCTTGTCTGTTTTTTACACCTGCCGTCAACACTTTCACTGCCAGCTTTGTTTTGTGTTAAAGTTGACATAAACTTCTCAGGTATGGGGCTGGGGAAAAGGGAGTTTCTTTGGAACCAGAACTTGATAGAGGTGGTGCTGTGAGCTTCAGGATCTATGTGCTTCTGTCTCTCCCCGTCCACTGAGACCCAGCCCGGGGAAGTGTCTCTGCAGCAGGAGCCTCACACGTGGGCCCACGACAACCCTGGTGTGTGAGAGGGAGGATGGGAAGCACCCTGTGCAATCGCTAGCTCGTAACAGACACTGAATAAATGGCGCCTCATTCTAAGTGTTCCAGAGCCATTGCTGCTTTCCATGCTGTTATCTTCAAATAAAAAATGAAAAATGAAGCTTTCAGTTAAATTGTGGGACTCTGCCGTGTTACAGCTGAAGCACTAACCGCTTTGCATACACGTTGCTTTAAAGGCTCTCCTCCTTGTGCTCCTACAAGTACATGAGCATCAGCACCTCTTTGAACAGTCTTCCCTAGGAGTCCTGGGCCAGCAGATTTTTCTCATAGGCTGTGGTTTCTTAGGATTGTTTGGGGTTTTTCTCTTTAGCCAGTTGGAAGAGGTTTTTCAGAACCTTTCGTCTTCCTGTTCCACCCTGCACAGAGTCTCATGCTGGACTGAAGCCCTGGCCTCCTGCACTCCGTCCCCAAGTCTCCTCCCTCCCAGCGGCCCTGTAATGCCGAGTCACCCTTGCCATTCCTTCACATCACCTAGGGAGAACCTACAGTGGCTTCTAAAGCTCCAGGCTTCTGACACTTTTTCTAGTCTGGCCCCTTCCTCACTCAGTAGTTAAGGAAAACTATGTGTGATACCCTTTCTTTCTTTCTTTCTTTCTTTTTTTTAAGATTTTATTTATTCATGAGAGACAGAGGGAGAGAGGGGGAGAGAGAGAAGCAGAGGGAGAAGCAGGCTCCCAAGGAGCAGGGAGCCCAACACGGGACTCTATCCCAGGACCCTGGGACCATGACCTGAGCCGAAGGCAGACGCTTAACCATCTGAGCCACCCAGGTGCCCTCGTGTGATACCCTTTCAAAAGTGGGCTGGGAGTGGTGAGGACAACCAGGGACTGCCTGGCGAGTATAGCAGTTCAGTGGATGAATGTTTCCTTGGTGCCCGTAATTGTCCTCAGCTGTATCCAGTCCTGGGCCTGACTCGTGAAGTGCAAACCAAGAAGTTGTAAAGTAGACACACACACCAGCCAGATCCAGCTCATAGCTGAGCTTGTGTAGTCCTCACCGACACTATGAATTAGTTTTTAGTTAGCTACTGGTACATAAAATCAGGTTTTGTGTACAATTCCAGATCTCTGGCTTCTCTTAAATTTAAAACCTGAGGCAAACAGAATCTCACTTTTGCTTGGCAGCTGTCTTCTTGAATATTACAATCTCCTGAAAGCTAGGGACAGAAAATATATACAGAGTCTCATTCCTGTTAAAGTTGGTCAGTAGCATAAACTATCTCTTCACATTGCCAGCGCTCCACTCTTATTAGGGGATAGGGGTGGTTATTATAAGGCTAGTTGCTTTGCTCCTTTTTACTGAATATAGCAAACATAACCCTCCAACCTCATCATTTTGTAGGGTAAGAGTATTTGACGTCATTAGTGAAGACAAAAGTAACTGGGGCACCTGGCAGGTTCAGTCAGTAGAGCATCCAGCTCTTGATCTCAGGGTCGTGAGTTTGAGCCCCACATTGGGTGTAGAGATTACGTGTTTAAAATTTTAATTAATTAACTGATACAACTACAAGATTAATGTTCCCCCAAAGTAAACACATATTTAGAGGCAGCAACTTCCAGGAAGCCATGTGTTCATCTGGATTAGAAATGGTGACATTCTTGGTTTTCTGGGATTTAGTCATAGTCTCTACAGTCTGTGTTTCACATCTGTCCCCCCAAGAATCATGACTTAGAGTCTCCAGCATGTACGTAGATCGAAGGGCAGCATGAGGGGATCACAACTCCTCTGGGGCACCACCATCTAGTGTTTGATTAACTTTGAAGGCTGCTTTACTAGTTTGCTAGGGCTGCTATAGCCAAATGTCACAGACTGGGTGGCTTAAACAACAGTAACTTATTTTTTCACATTTCCTAATATATTTTGATTTTTCTGGAGTCTCTTAAGTCCAAGATGAAGGCATCAGCAGGTTTGATTTCTTCTAAGACCTCTCTCCTTGGCTTGCAGGTGGCCACCTTCTCCCTGTGTCCTTCCATGGTCTTTCCATTGTGAACATGCATCTCTGGTGTCTCTCTGTGTGTCCAAATCTCTTCCTCTAAGGACACCAGTCAGATTGGATTAGGGTCTGCCCTAAGTGCTTTTTGTCAACCTAATCACCTCTTTTAAAGCCTTATTTCCAAGTAGATACACATTCTGAGGTACTGGGGGCCAGGACTTAAGCATCTGAACTTAGGGGAAGGGGGCACAATTCAGTCCTTAACAGCTACAAATAAATGATATGGTTGGTTGGTTGTTTTTTTTACTGGGTCAGATAGTTGGAAGAGCAATAAGCTGGACCGGTTATGATTGGGCTTATAGTTGAGCCAAAGACAAATCAGAGTATTAGCAAATGCATCCCTTGTGTATTTCCAGGTCCAGCCTTCATCCAGGCACATGGAGCAGTCTGAGTAGAGCAGAGCTTGGGGAGCCTGGCAAAAGGCAAATGGCTTCTAGTAAAGTTGTATCCTGTTGTCCATCTGTTGTTATTTTGAGCAGTTGCTGTAAGGAAAGAATTAAGAATGAAAACAGATACTAGCGCTGCCAGAGCAGGCTACCCTCTGGCAGCTCTCTGCGGGGCCAGGTACTCATAGGAATCACTGCAAGCCCCCTAGGGGAGGGGACGTGGATGGGGTGCAACTGGGGCAGCTCCCACTGTGGACCTTCAGCTCTACCTCCGTGGGCTGGATTCTTGCCCTCCAGGAAAGCTATAGGTGGGCTGCTCATGTGGCCACCGCTGCACGTTCCCCTAGGTAGGCCCTATAACAGGAACTGAGAGCTGGGGCTGCGGATGAATCCTGAAGACAGCTGGGACAAGATGGGAGGGAAGTCACATTTGCAACATGCGGTGTTAGGAGACGAACTCACAATCAATACTTTACTTGCATTTCTGCTTCCAGAGGTCACGTTTAGGTTTTCGAATGTGAAGAAACTAATAAAAAAAGTAGGGGGCGCCTGGGTGGCTCAGTTGGTTAAGCGACTGCCTTCGGCTCAGGTCATGATCCTGGAGTCCCGGGATCGAGTCCCGCATCGGGCTCCCTGCTCAGCAGGGAGTCTGCTTCTCCCTCGGACCCTCCCCCCTCTCATGGTTTCTCTCTCTATCTCATTCTCTCTCTCAAATAAATAAATAAAATCTTTAAAAAAAATAATAAAGTAGGAGTAGGGATTAAGCATGCTTTAGGATCAGAATGGTAGGGATGCAGTATTGATTTCATTTCTCCCTGATCAAATTTTTGTGACAGTGTTTGAGATACTGGCATCCTAAGGTTTGTTTTATAGCCACTCTAGCTAACGGGACAAAATGTGTATACCCGGGAATAAGCAAACAAGACAATAAAAGATGGTTTGTCTTCATCCGACAATCGGCTCAGCATTCTCCCTTGGGCCTGAATATCTCCTCTTGGCTGCTTCCCCAGTATGACATGGCATCAGGCAGGCCTGCCTCCCCACATAACTGGGTCCTTCTTGCATCGATCGGCAGGCAGCCACAGTGCCCAGGCGGGTGTGTGTTCAGTACAAACAGTTTATATACAGTCCTGAAGCTGTGTCAGCGGCGTTTACAAGAGTGCTTTCCAAAACGCATTGTCCGCCGTCTCATTTTCAACAGTATTTGCTAAATTTGATACACAAACATTAACAGTTGTAGACTTCACTGCCCAGCCCTTCCTGACACCTCACTCTCTAATACCTTTTTGGTGTCTTACTGTTGAATCTGTTGATTGCCTTACACTTGAAGCAAGACGGAGCCATGATTTCAGGGGCACTGAGTAAGAGAATGGGTAACGAATGAATATAGTCAACTTCCCTGTAATTGCCAGTAGCAAAACTTGATCTTTTGAAGAACCCAGATTGTCTGATTTTTTTTATTTTTTTATTTTTTTATTTTTTTCCTGAATAGAGGTATCAAAAGGATCAGCAAAACCTGTGTAAAAAGAGATCAGGGCGGGGCACCTGGGTGGCTCAGTCGTGAAGCCTCTGCCTTCAGCTCAGGTCATGATCCCAGGGTCCTGGGATCGAGCCCCATGTCTGGGCTCTCTGCTCTGCGGGAAGCCGGCTTCCCCCTCTCCCACTCCCCCTGCTGTGTTCCCTCTCTTGCTGTCTCTCTCTCTGTGTGTCTAAATAAATAAATAAAATCTTTAAAACAAACAAAAAAGAGGTCAGGGTTTCTTAAAGGTCACTGTGTATCAGGATCACTGGCATTTGTGTCAAAATGCAATTCTGTTTGGTAGGTCTAGAGTGGAGCCTGCTGTTCTCCATTTCTAACAAGCTCCCAGGTACAGACAGCGCTGCTTATCTTTTGAGGAGCAAGGGACTAGATAACTGTCCCCCAAGGGGACCATCTGTAGCCACCTGCCTGCCTTAAATGTTCTACAATGTTCTTTATAGTATGATGTCCCACAGAACTAAAAATCATTGATTAAACCACTCCTGTTTTGAAGGAGAGGACTAGTTTTCAACTGGAGAAAGAGCCATGTGAGCATGTGAGTAGGAATGTAGGAACAGTAGCGTCTGGAGACCTCTGATGGGTGATGTACTAACCAAACAGTGTTGTCCTATTTTCCATAACAAAAATATGTGAAAGACATTCATACCATAAGTAGGAGTTGTCAAAGCTTGTGAACTGGGAGAATAAAAGGAATAAGGGATTGGAAGACTAGTGGCATGCCCATGCTGTTTATCATGAAGTGTCTCTCTACTGAGACCAGTGTCAGTGGCCCTGTTGCTATGTCTTCCAAGCTGGGAATCTCTCCCACACGCTGCTTATCATGCCACAATGTCAAGCTGACATTTTTTCCCTCCTTTCTCTGACCACACACACTACTCATATCTCCTGTGCCCAAGAGAGACTTTCCTTTTTGTCATACTTCAGTAGTAGCAGGAGGGAATGAATGAAAGCCCACCTTTGCTGTTTACTCTGAAGAGGGTTTTTTGATTTGTGTGTGGGTGCTTTTTTATAGGGCAAGAGGGTTGTTTTGTTGTTGCTGTTTTTAATGAGAAGGTGAAAAACTACAGTGTGCGCAGCAGCTTTCTCTTTGCAAGCCTGCTACATAAATGGCACTTGTGAAATACGGAATCACCCTGGCTTCCAGCTAAGGTCAAGGACAGAACCTTCCTTCCAGCACTAGAGAAGGGGACTATCGTCTGCAACACATCAGCAAGCCATGTTACTCTTGGTTTTCTTATCGTGCTTGACAAGAATTAAACAGCCCATCGTTATACCTCCTCAGTTGATACCAGAACAGAATTAGTGAATTTTGAGGTGGCCAAGAAGGATCAACAGTGATTATACCCTTTTTTTTTTTTAAGTAGTCTTCACACCCCGTGTGGAGCCCAACGCAGGGCTTGAACTCACGACCCTGAGATAAAGACCCAAGCTGAGGAGTTGGACGCTTAACCGACTGAGCCACCCAGGTGCCCCAAAAGTGATTACATCCTTTAATTTGCTTTACCTTTGTTCTTTCTGGGAAGACAGAATTCTGTCTCCTCATGATGTAAATTTGAGAGAACTGAATTCTTTGGAGGAAAGTCATCCTAAAAACCTTTACAAGTGTGTGGTCCCCTTGATTCCCATCCCTTTTCCAGGAGCTAACTGTGTGGCTGAGGGCATATGAATGGTTTATAAATGGCCTTCCACTTCCTGGGCAGTGAGGAAGACCCTGAACTCAAAAGAACAGAGCTTTGTGGTCAATGTAGTCCAAACAGAGTAGTGCCAGGGTTCACAGCTGAAGGATTGGGCCCTCTTATGTGTAGCTATTCCTAATATTTGAAGCCTGAAGAGAGTATATGGTTTGGTAACATCAAGCACTGCTGACAGCACCCGGCACTCTGCTTCATCCTCAGTGGGCACTTAGTAAATATTGTAAGTGGATGGTGTCATAGAATGTGCCCTGCAGACCGTATGAGCAAAGAAAGAAGAAAAAGAAAAACACACACACACCCAGATTGCACTACATGCAAGTATAGAAAACAAGCCCCAGGGAACATCAGGCTTGTTGCTGATGTTCTCATCCTTAGTTGGAAACAGAAATGATAAAGTAGTCAGAGGTATCTCAGGAAAGTGGAGCCCACTCGGGACGTTCGCATTCAGAGGGACCGCTTCTGAGTGCCAGTCATCATCCCCGAGGCCCCATATTTTCTCATTTTATCTTTATACTCCTCCAGGGAGATCTGAAGAGTAGGCCTTTGAGAAGAGACCAGGGAGCCTGCCCATGGCATAAATAGCAACAAATTGTCTTAAAGTCTAAAGCCTGGGCTCCTTCTGCTATAATCCCTTTCAGGAATTGGGACAGCAGGTGGGAAGGCCGGTGATCTTTAAAAATAAAAATGGAGGGGCACCTGGGTGGCTCAGATGGTTAAGCATCTGCCTTCGGCTCAGGTCATGATCCCAGGGTCCTAGGATCGAGTCCCGCATCAGGCTCCCTGCTAGGTGGGAGCCTGCTTCTCCCTCTGCCTCTGCCCCCCCCCTCTCTGACTCTCATGAATAAATAAATAAAACATTTAAAAAAAAATAAAAATGGAAGGCAGTCCAAGGGAACTTTCCAGTTACCAGCCCAGAAGTGCACCTGAAAGCACACTCCAAAGCCATTTACTTAACTTCCTATGTGTCTTTTTTTTCCTCCATTCTGTCTACCCAGAGTGGTGAACTGTAAAATCCTTTTCAAAGGAATGTGTGTGACTTTCTTCAGGCACAGGAACCAAAAGGCAACTAGAGAGATTGCACTGTTCAACAAAGAGTGAGTAGGGGCCACATTCAAGGGAAAGGCCTCTGCTCTGCCTCCTCACAAAGTCCAGTTCTGAAAGGGGAAATGAACATTATTAGAGAAAGAGCAGGATTGAGGGGTCGGCAGGGAGGGTATCAGGAAGATAGAGCAATGCACATGCACAGGGCCTGTCCCAGGAGTGCCAGGGAGAAAGCAGCCACTGCATAGAAAGGATGTGGAACGCTATCTGTTCACTTTGGTTGTTTCCCCCCCCCCCCCCCCCCCCCCGCCACTTCTTTAAGAACCTATTCTCCTGTTCCCAAGTTTTCCAGAAGTCACTGTCCAATCTCGGTATCAGAAAGGGTCATCATGTAACCCACTTTTAACAACTCGGTGGAGGCTCCGTTCTTCCTACACATCCACTCCCAGACAGGGCTGCATGCCACAAGCCCAGCTACCGGAAAGAGCATATTGATACATTCCACCCTGAATGGCTACCTAGGAGTTCCTTGTTTAGTTAGAGCTGAAGTTTGTAGTTCTGGGAAGCTGCTATTACTAACTTGTGATCTTAGTTTCATGAACGTTGCAGTTTTGTTGTTTTTTTTTTTTTAATTTTTTGTTATGTTAATCATCATACATTACGTCATTAGTTTTTGATGTAGTGTTATGATTCATTGTTTGTACATAACACCCAGTGCTCCATGCAGAATGTGCCCTCTTTAATACCCATCACCAGGCTAACCCATTCCCCCACCCCCCTCCCCTCTAGAACCCTCGGTTTGTTTTTCAGAGTCCATCATCTCTAATGGATCGTCTCCCCCTCCGACTTACTCCCCTTCATTCTTCCCCTCCTGTTATCTTCTTCTTTTTTTTTTCTTAACATATATTGCATTATTTGAACGTTATAGTTCTAACCCATTGATAATTAACAGAATTTGAGCCAGAAATTATCTGAGTGTTATCTAGTGGTTGGATGGGGCTCAGAGTTAGGTCAGTTACTTGTTTGTACCTCTCTTGGTTCCAGGAAGCTCACCATTTGCAAGGGCTTTGGATTCTATCACTCTAGGACTACAAAATGATGCAAATTCTGTCTCGAATTTTACAAGACATCACCAGAGAGAAATGTAGGTAGGATGTGCCTCACTACTCAGGCTGAGAAAAATGGATGTAGAGTTACAAACTAACCCAAAAGATAGAGCTTGCCAATCCCTGGTGCATACCCTTTTCCCTCGCTCCCTCTTTCCTTTCTCATCTTTCCATTTTAGAAGCCCAGTCTAGTACCTTAAATTACCCCCTCACTGAGAAGCTTCCCGGTCCTCCCTTTGCCAGCCCTGCATACCACTCCTGCAGCACCCTAGGGCTCTGACCTGTGCATCTGTCCCCACCTGCCTCAGTGATCTCATCCAAACTGATCTTTAAATGCCTTCCACATGCCAGAGCTGCCCACATCTGGGCTCAGACCATACCTCCGAAGCAGTTCTCAAAAATCCCCCACATGATCTCTAAACCTGTCATGCTTTCTTCAAGAGTTACTCCATTCTCCTTGAGTCCTGGGGAAAAACATGTCCTCATTTTGGAAGGGTAAGTTATAGTTAGAATTGTGTTAAGCTGCACTTCCTAACAATCTAGGGTTATTTTGTGGGGCGTTTTACATGGTCAGATGTCCCTAGCTTATTCTTCCATTTTATCAAATGAGAGAATGCAGGTAATTCCAGGCCCCGTTTGATTAACCCCATTAGTAAACACACAGTTACTGTCACAGTTCCAGATAGTGCATGTCTGTACTGTCTTTAAGTCTATTTTCTTGACAGAGAGCTTCATTAAACTTCATGGACCCTGAAAACTAGGATAAACATAATGATACCTGGGCACCAGATTTAAAAAGACTTGGTAATATGCCTGGGTCTCCCACTGCACTAACCCCGTGGGTTGGGTTTCATGAGAATATGTCCCAGCCAAAGAGAAGCTTGTCATCTGGTAAATTGAGAAGACATAGGCACCTTTCTCCACCGCCATTACTAAAGACTGGTGTTGGTCTGAATGGCACTCTGCCTAGGCTGGAAGATCTACCCTCAGAGAAACCATACAAGGTGAGGGGATTGACCTAGTACCCCCACAGTCCCCACAGACATGTCCTGTCAAGATGGAGAGTCTGCCCACAGTGTTGGCCCAGTAGGTGAAGATAATCAGGCTGGGAAAGGTCCATCAAGGTCAAGCCAGAGCAGATTTTACAATCATCATTTTTGAGAAGAATTTTCCACAGCTGCCTTTTTTCATCTTCCACACTGAACTGGTAGCAGGAGCAAATCTGAAAAGCCTTTGAAACATCCAAAATAGTTAGCATTACAGTCTGTGATGCTCTGTCCTCCAAGGTGAACACTAGAGATTTGTCTTTAGATCATTCTATTCTTATTTTGAGACCCAGTTCTAAAATGTTTAGTTATCTGGTTTTCAACCCTTCAACAGATAGATAGGGAGAAAGAGGAAGTGTGTCGGGTAAGCATAGAAAAAGCAGCAAAAAGGGGTCAACTGAAAGCAGGGAAGAAACCAGCCAGCCAAACAGGAAGACTCTAAGGGCCTAGTGGCCTGGGGACATTCAGGGTAGGGACAGACTGCCCAAACATCTTGGTAGACTCCAGTGGTTTTCCTGGTTACAGCTCAGAGTCGTGGATGTAGCACAGGACCATAACTGTGCATAATCAGGAAAAGACTGAATTATGTTCCCTCCACTGTAAGAACTCCATCCCAGATGGTTAAAAAAAAAATGCAAAGTCCTAATATCTATAAAGCTGTCCAGGAAATACAGAACCGTGTGTATCCCAGGATCAGAGATTCCATGAGGTCCTTTCACTTGTCGGGACCCATCTTTTTGAGTATATGCTAATTCTTACTAGTTTGATTTTTTACTATCCAGAGTTTTTTCAGAGCTTTTCAAATTCTAAAACTGAGTCATTTTTAGACTAAGTCAATGAAATAAGTCCACAAACCTAACCAAAATAGAAGCATTAGTGAAAGATACACCCCAAAATACACCTGTACTTATGTCCTTATGCCCTGTTGGTAGTGCTTTGCCTTTTGATTTGTGAATATGGAAGTTAATTCAGTTATTCTACACCTGTTTTTAAAGCTAGGGAGGATGAGGGCACTAATAGCAGTTTGAACCCAGAGCCAAGGCCACTAGTCTGGGGGTGAGGGCTGGAACCAAGTCTACGAATCTGAGTCAGCCACACTCTTTTATAGGGTACGCCATCAGAATCAGCTGTGCAAGACCCCCTTTCTTGTTTTATTTTCTTCTTCATCTCTCAATCCCTGCTCCTACCTCCATCCCTTAGACACCCACTTTAAGCATTTTGTATACGTCCTCAAATGTGTGTATGCCTTGAGAAAATGAGCATGTATGATTCTCATTTACACAAATGGTGTGTGCTATAGGTCTGTTTCTTTTTTCACTGTATTTTGAAATATATTTTACTGGGGCGCCTGGGTGGCTCAGTCGGTTAAGTGTCTGACTTCGGTTCAGGTCATGAACCCAGGGTCCTGGAATTGAGCCCCACATCAGGGCTACCTGCATGGTGGGGAGCCTGCTTCTCCCTCTCCCTCTGCTGCTCCCTTGCTTGTGCTCTCTCTGTCTCTTAAATAAATTAAAAAAAAATTAAATAAATAACCTTTTTAAAAAAGTAACAATTCAATAGAAGTGACAAATTCTACATCAACAATACAAAATACTAGAAACTTGAAACATTTAATAAAACCAAAATATAAAGAGTAAAAGTTGTTCTTTATTTCTATACTAATAAAGAGGGAACTCTTTTAGAATAGAAATCAGAAAATTAGTTATTAACTAGAGAGTTATTAATTAGGTCCCAGTAGTTGAAACTGATGAGCTGTGTAATAAATACTCTCGTACTTGATGTCTTTACCTGGTTCACATCTGGAGATAAAGACCATCTGTGACACTCGTAAGTAGATATGTCCCACAGTGTGTTCATACATTGGGAGCGTGAGTTATAAATCATTTTGTTTTCTCACACAAAATCAAAAATTCTCTCCTGAGGGCAGAAGTGATTTGCTCATTATGACCATAATGATTGTCTGTGCCATGCATCTAGGCTAAAAATTCCCCCTTAATACCTTTCACTTTCTCCCAGTCTTTGTGAATTATTTTTTTTTCAAAGATTTTATTTATTTACTTGAGAGAGAGAATGAGAGATAGAGAGC
>NW_027397132.1:2352315-2424383 GCF_003265705.2 Callorhinus ursinus
ATATTTTTTTTTTTTTAATTATTTTTTAAGCCCAGCTGAAAAAATCTCCCAGCCTGTTAACAGACCAGGCATGCACAGGAATGCCATGATGGCCTTCATCCCTGCTTCTCAGGCCTGAGTGGCAGGGCCTGGTTTCTCTACTTTGCTGCCTCATAGCACATTCTCAGACGTAGACTTAAGGTAAAAGCCGACAGTATGTACAGAAGACCTTTTTTTTCTGACTTCGGCAAGGAAGAAAAAAGTGGCAAAAGTGTATGTACTATCTACTTGGGAACCCATAAAGGGACACTGAGCAGGCTCTTGGGTAAGGGACATTAATTAGCATTTATTTGCTTTTCCTTTGTGGGAAACCAAATCACTTGAGAGAGCAGTAGTCATGACTGTCCCCGAGGAAAGCCCATGGCCTCACAGGGAGGCAGTGCTATCATCGGGACGGGGCTTCTCAAAATACGACCCGTTAAGCCTGCTGTAATAGTACCCCAAGGAGTTGGTCTGTATGCATGTTCCTGGACCCGCCTGGAACCACGGTGTCAGGATCTACATCTTTCATTAGCAGCCCTGGTGAGTCTTCTGCTCACACAGCTCACACAGAAAGTGAGTGCCAGGGCCAAGGGTTTGTTTGTCTGGCACTACTGGTCCAGAAGCTGAACTTTCTCCCACTGACCCAAACCAGATCCACAGGTTGAGTTGAGAGAGAAACCAGAATGCTTAGTTCAGTCACAGAACTATCACATAGACACTCAAGTTGGCCTTCCAGCACATGCCATCTGTCCCCGCGTGCACATCTGAGAGGGAGCCCATGGCCAGTTGTCACTGCTGCAGGATGGTACCTGTGACAAGGCCAGAGATGCTCGAGCTGGCCCATGCCCTTCCCTCTCCCTTGGAGTGCGGTCAAATGGGCACAGTTCCTCAGATTAGTTGGAGCTGCATGTGAGGCTGGAGCGCTTGTCTCTTCGGTCGCATGTCCTGTGTGATTCGCAGTGCTGCTCCCTGAACCCTCCTGCCACTTGCCTGTATTCCCCAGAACAGGTGCGGCATTTCTCATGTTAATGCTGAGAGCAAGGGTGACTTCTCTTTGTGATCTGAGCTGTGAGGGCCTTTTTCTTTGTCTGCTTCCCCCAACACCCCTGCCCAGTTAGCTAACAACCTGAAAATAGAGATGCGGTCCTGAAGCATATTGTGAGGGATGCGTCTTTTGGTTTTTCCTGAAATCTGGAGCCTGTCCCAGGGCTTGGAGACAGTGGAGTCGGAGCAGGGAAGAACCGGCTTGCTGGCTGCTCCTGCCAGGCCACGATTCCCAGGAGCTCCAGGAAGCCCAGGAGTAGCCTTGCAGTGAGCAAAGATGAGATGTACTTGGGCTTATTTCTGCCCAAGCCCAACAGTGTTTATTTTGACAGTTTGAAATGATCTATTATTAGATTCACCACTTCCTAATACATTGCTTTGCTATGAGCCCTCATGAAGGCTGCTGTTCTGCAGTGTTTCTCACCAAAAGCATTAGCTCCAGGCTAAACTGGAGGTGGGGCCATTTTTAAATTCCTCACAGTGTTTCCTGGGCGCTCCTGTTGAGAAAGAGCCTTTCATCCTTTAAAGAAACTTTGTGGGGGCGCCTGGGTGGCTCAGTCGGTTAAGCGTCTACCTTTGGCTCAGGTCATGATCCCAGAGTCCTGGGGTCAAGTCCCACATCGGGCTCCCTGCTCAGCAAGGAATCTGCTTTTCCCTCTCCTGCTTTCCCTCCCCCCACTCATTCTCGCTTGCTCTCAAATAAGTTAATTAATAATAAAAAAAACTTTTTGGTTCGGGGTGCCTGGGTCACTCAGCTGCGCATCCAACTCTTGATTTCGGCTTGGATCATGATCTTGGGGTTGTGGAATTGAGCCCCATGTTGGGCTCCCTATGGAGCAGGGAGTCTGCTTGAGATTCTCTCTCTCCTTCTCCCCCTGCTCCTCCCCCCGCAACCCCCATCCCCCACCCCGCACACATGCACTCTTTCTCAAAATAAATATATCAGTCTTTTTTAAATAAACCTTTGGGGGACGCCTGGGGGGCTCATTCGTTAAGCATCTGCCTTGGGCACAGGTCATGATCCCAGGGTCCTGGGATCAAGCCCTGCATCGGGCTCCCTGCTCAGCGGGAAGCCTGCTTCTCCCTCTCCCACTCCCCTTGCTTGTGTTCCCTCTCTCACTATCTCTATCAAATAAATAAATAAAATCTTTAATAATAATAATAAACTTTTGGGGGACACCTGGGTGGCTCAGTCCATTTAAGTGTCTGCCTTCAGTTCAGGCCATGATCTCAGAGTCCTGGGATTAAGGCCCAGGTCAGGCTCCCTGCTCATCAGGGAATCTGCTTCTCCCTCTCCCTCTGCCCCCTCCCCCCGCCCACTCATGAGCTTACATTCACTCTCTTTTATTAATCACTCAAATATAATTAAAAAAACTTTTAGGGACACCTGGGTGACTCAGTCACTTAAGCATCTGCCTTCGGACACAGGTCATGATCCCAGGGTCCTGGGATCGAGTTCTGCGTGGGGGGGTGGGGGGGGTCCTTGCTCAACGGGGAGCCTGCTACTCTCTCTGCCTGCCACTCCCCCTGCTTGTGTGCTCGCTTGCTCACTCGCTCTCTCGCAAATAAAAATATTTTAAAAAATAAAAAGTAAACTTTTTGGTTCATGAATGAATGAATGCTAAGTTGATGGCTTTCAGACTATTTTGAGTGTGACCTACCGTGAACCGTAAAACCAATATGTACGTAAATATACTTGTATGTGACCAAAACAGTAGTTTTACAAAACAGTTACCTGACATGTGGCGTATACTCCAGTATTTTCTTTTCTGTTGTAGTTTGAAAAATAAATGAACAAATATACACCGGTCACAATCTCCTGAAATGATTTCACAACCCATCAGTGTGTTGCAATTCATAGTATGAACATCATAGCTGTAAGTGACTTTGGTTCCACAATCTCATACTCTTGTGTTGAGCATCTCCTGTGAGCAAGCCCCTTTGGCCTGGGCTTAGTCACAACCCCTGCCCTCCTTCCCTTTCAGCCCTCGCAGAGACAGGATGGCTCAGAGCAGGAGAGCTCTCCATGAAAGGGGTGCCGGCACATAGGGGTTCTTTGGGACTCACCTACTTGGGCCCTTTAAGAGAGAATCCTCTTCAACTCAACCTCTCTTTACTCCAGGTACACGCCACAGTCCCGTCATCACCTCCCAGGCCTCCCAGGCCTCCCAGGCCCTGGCTGCCCCAATCTCCTTTTTACTGGCCTTCCCACCTCGCTCCTTGCTGTTCCAGGGGCCTGGAATGCTTTTCCCCCACACATCACAAAACTCATTTCCTCACCTTCCTCAAATCTTTTTTAAAATACACCTTCTCAGGGTGCCTGGGTGGCTCAGTTGGTTAAGCGTCTGCCTTTGGCTCAGAGGTCATGATCTCAGGGTCCTGGGATCGAGCCCCACATCGGACTCCCTGCTTCCCAGGAAGCCTGCTTCTCCTGCTCTCTCTCCCCCTGCTTGTGTTCCCTCTCTCACTGTGTCTCTCTCAAATAAATAAATTTTTTTTAATAAATAAATACATCTTCTCAGGTCTTCCCCAACCACCCACTTTATAATCGTGAGCGCTCTCTGTACCTCAGCACCCCAGAATATTCTTCCTTCCTGTAATTTTCTCCTTAGCACATAAAATCCTGTCTTACATGTATTTTACTTACTTAACGTAAAGTTATCCTCAGTAACTCCCATGAAGGTCGGGGCTGTATTTGTTCATTTTTCTTCCCCAGTGCCCAGAGCAGTAGTCATAGTACCTAGTAGGAACTCAACCTATTTGTCTCCTAATTTCTATATAAATACCCACCCCCTGGCATTGATCTCATCCCAGTGATTTTGTTAAATGGTCATTCGAGAGAAACAGTCATCAGTATTTGAATAACTTTGTAAGGGAATTGGTATTTTTGTTATTCTGGTAAAGGTAAAATTAAACTTGCCTTTATTCCAGGAAGCCTTTACATTTCCTTTATCTCAAAAGTCCTGGTCTCCATAGCAGAGTCAAAAAGCAGGCCACTGTGATCATGATGTAGCTGGTTTTCCCAGTCTGGATTTCTCAAGCAGCGCTCTCTCCTAGGCAGGGTGACTCCCGAAGTCTCGGTGCCGTTTTAACTTTCTATCCCTAGGGGGCAGCATTAGCACAGAAACCAAATTCGAAGCCATCCGTTCCAATTTGTCACCTAGTCCTAATGAATCTCAAGTAAGGAATGCTTGGCTTCTTTCTAATCTGCAGGAGTAAGGTTTTAGAGATTTCTTTTTTTCAAAGTCAGCTTCTGTATCTAGAAATGGGAGGTATGCATCCAAGGCACACGTTTAAAAATTTAGTTCAGTGTATGTATGTATAACATAAGAAATCTTTCCCAGAGAAGTCTGTTCTTCGGTACTGTTGCCCAGAGGTGTCGCCTGGCCATGCCCAGATTTGAATTTCTGCATTTAGAAATCAAAAGGTTCTTCTGCCTCAGGGAGGGAAAGAGGGAAAGAGAAATCCCTGCAAGGAGAGCATGACTTCTTGTGGAGATACGATGTAATCAGATAATTACAGGACATTATTAAAAGAATTAATGCTCGCATTGTGTTTTCTTTAAGAAAAATGGACCCAGGCAGGCTGGACTGTCTCATTCTAGCTGTTCGGAGCCCTAGGAACCTGTGGTCTGACCTCAGGTGTTAACTGACCTTCTCAAGCCCTGGGTGTGGGAGGGAGAGAGCCAGGCTGATGAATTTTTCAGTCCTGATCTCACAGGCACAAGTTAATAGGCACCGCTGTTTGGGAAGCACCTCTCATCCAAAACGAAGAGAGATCCATTTCCACATACTGAAGTTATAGGTGAAAGCCAACGAAGAACATCGGAATTTAAAGAGATTCAGTGCTTTCTCAAGCACCATCTGCAGGCATTTGGCCATTAACTTCTTGGTAATAACTGGTCTTTATCGTTTTATGCACTGGATTGGGGAAGGGAATTAGGGAGCAAAGAAAGGAACCACTGTAAGAAAGACATAACCCGTGTCCTTAGGCACAAGCTGTAATGACTTTACCGGAAAGGTGTGGGGTTTTTTTGTTGTTTTTTGTTTTTTGTTTTTAAAGATTTTATTTATTTATTTGAGAGAGAGAGAATGAGAGAGAGAAAGCGCATGACGGGGGGAGGGTCAGAGGGAGAAGCAGACTCCCTGCCAAGCAGGGAGCCCGACGTGGGACTCGATCCAGGGACTCCAGGATCATGACCTGAGCTGAAGGCAGTCGCTTAACCAACTGAGCCACCCAGGCGCCCCCCGGAAAGGTGTTTTTTTGTTTTGTTTTGTTTAATAATTTGTTTTAAGTTTTCTTAAATCCCGTTGATTTTTTTTTTTTAAGTAAGCTCTATACCCAACGTGGGGCTTAAACTCATGACCCTTAGTTCAAGAGCCATATGCTCTAACCAACTGAGCCAGCCAAGCTCCCCCTGAAAGTGTCTTATGTAGAACTTGATTTTCTCATGAACTCTTCATTGTACTTTGCATGATTATAAATATGAGGACATGATGAGGAGATAATGTTCTTTGGGGAAGGGGTTCATTTTACTAAGAGATTTCAAATGCCTTTTTTACATATAAAATGCAGAAGTCCCAGGAGTAAGACTGGGAGGAGTATTTGTAACTCCACATGAAGAGGAATGTGCTTTGTGTTTGCCAGCCTCCATCTCTGAAGTTTTTTATATATTCACTCCCTTGTGTGGGTCAGACCTAGTGTGTGGCCCTAGAAACCCAGAGACACCTGAGACATTGTGTGCTAGGCTGTAAGCACCTTGTGATCCAGAATTTTGCTGGTTTATTCAGTGCATCCCCATGTGACACAAAATAGGTGCTCAAAGGGTAACGTTTTTTGAAATAGGTTAGTTGAAACTTCCATTCCAAGTCTGCCTGTAGTGATCAGCAGAGCATAGTCTTTGCCTGTAAGCAGGGCTTCGCTTCTTGGAGATGTGATGTAATCAGATAATTACAAGACAAAAGTGCTGTAATAGAGTAGGAACCAAGTTGCTCCAGGAGTCCAGGGAAAGAGTGCCAACTCTTGCCCAGGTCATTTGGGTCTCCCAGAGCCCCTAGCGTTTGAAATGAGAACTGACGGTTAGGTGTTGCCAGAAGAAAAGGGACATTTAGGCAGAGCATTGCCAGGTTGAGGGTGTCAGGCGTGTGTCACTGACTGGAGGCCAACCATGCTGGCCCTGGATGCCGGCTCGGGATCAGCCATGAGGCCCCCGGGGGCTGCTTCTCTGAGCTCCTCTCCTGCTCTCCCAGGTGACTCCACCCCCCTGCTTCCACTCTGCCAGATCCCCTTCAGGTTCACACTGGAACGCCACCCCCGCACAAGGCTGTCCTTCATACCAGTGTCAAAGGGCAGCCTCCCTACCCACACTTGTGCCCGTAGTGTTCGTGGTCTTCCTGCAGAGTGGACCTTTATCTATTTGTCTGTCAGAACGTAGACTCCAGGGGCGCCTGGGTGGCTCAGTCGTTAAGCGACTTCCGCTCAGGTCATGATCCCAGTGTTCTGGGATCGAGCCCCACATCAGACTCCCTGCTCGGCGGGAAGCCTGCTTTTCCCTCCCCCACTCCCCCTGCTTGTGTTCCCTCTCTCACTGTGTCTCTCTCTGTCAAATAAATAAATAAAATCTTAAAAAAAAAAAAAAAAGACTCCAGGGAGTAGACCCTCATTTGTTCACTGATCCTTCGTTGGGAATAGAGCCTGGTCGAAGTGGCAGGCTCTCTCTCTCAGGAGGTGTTTGTTGAAGGGAGCGAGGGAGGGAAAGGGAGGGTGTTTCAGCGCAGATATGTCTCACTTACCAATCTCCGTGGGAGCAGAATCTCACCCAGAGCAGTGATGGTGGGATGAGATGGTCTCAGTCACTGTCATTAGCGGGTCTCTGTACATCATTGTCCTGGCCCCCTTTGGGGAAGTGAGTGGCAAATATGTACAAATGAGGGCCCAGGGGCTGGGTGATAGAAAAACCAAGTAAGTGATACTTGGTTCTGGTGTGGACCACTCACATTGAGCCTGTTTGCACATCTAATGGAAATCTAAAAACACACTTCCTCTGGGGCCCCACCAGACATGCAGCTGGCCAAAGGTAGCAGGAAAAGCTACTTCCTCGTATGTGTCCAGTCTAAGATTGCTTGATTAGCAGGTTCCTATCATTATCATTAAGAAATGGTATCCTCAGGTTTAATCCTAGCCCATCCTGCCTCTTGCTGGGTCATTCCCAGCTCTCCAGGAAGCACAGGGAAGCAGGCATCCTGCACAGCTGCAGCTGGTTGTCCGCGCCCTCCAAACCCTGACGCTGGGCTCTCCGCGGCCTTGCTGCTCTTTCATCTGCTCTCACACAAGATGCCCATTGTAACCTCAGGGCTTGTCTCATAGCCTCGTGCCCTTGGGTTTTCCAGTAAACAATGACCTGTTCTTGCTAGCAAACACCATGCTGGCAAGCAGTGAGAACAGAGTGGAAAGAGCAAGTGGATTTGGAATGAAGCAGAGTCCATAGATTCGTGGCCTTAAACAAGTTAATTTGCCTCTCTGAGCCTTCCTTTTCTCATTTACTTTTTTAAAAAAGAATGGAGGGGTGCCTGGGTGACTCAGTCGTTAAATGTTCGCTCAGGTCATGATCTCAGGGTCGTGAGAGTGAGCCTGCTTTGGATTCTCTCTCTCCCTCTGCCCCTCCCCCGTCAAAAAATAAAAATAAATTTTAAAAAAGAATGGAGATAATGGTCCAGTACTTCCTTGTCAAGTTGATGTAAAGATGAAATAAGGTTTTGGGGGGCACCTGGGTGGCTCAGTTGTTAAGCGTCTGCCTTCAGCTCGGGTCATGATCCCAGTGTACTGGGATTGAGCCCCACATCAGGCTCCCTGCTCAGCGGGAAGCCTGCTTCTCCCTCTCCCACTCCCCCTGCTTGTGTTCTCTCTCTCGCTGTGTCTCTGTCAAATAAATAAATAAAATCTTTAAAAAGAAATGAGCTTTGTGTGTGAATCACCACGTAGTGGAAGATGTATAGGTTTGGAACCTTGAACCAGTGCTGTGGGTGGGGTAGCAGGAGGAATATGTGAGTTCAAGACACATGATAAAGATGCTCCCCTTCCTGGGGCACCTGGGTGGCTCAGTTGGTTAAGCATCTGCCTTTGGCTCGGGTCATGATCCCAGGGTCCGGTGATCGAGCCCCACATCGGGCTCCTGGCTCGGCAGGGAGTCTCCTTCTCCCTCTCCCTCTGCCTCTCCCACTGCTCATGTTCTCTCTCTGTATCTCTGTGTCTCAAATGAATAAATAAAATCTTAAAAAAAAAAAAAAAGATGCTCCCCTTCCTGGGGTGCCTCGGTGGCACCATTGGTTAAGCGTCTGACTCTTTTTTTCGGCTAAGGTCATGATCTCAGGGTCATGAGATCAAGCCCCATGTTGGCCTGGCTCAGGGCTCAGCACAGAGTTTGCTTAGGATTCTCTCTCTCTCTCCCCTCTCTCTCTGCCCCCCCCCAAAGTGCACAGTCTCTCTTCTTTCTATCTATCAAATCTTTTTTTTTAAGATTTTATTTATTTATTTGAGAGAGAATATGGGGGGGGAGGGTTGGAGGGAGAAGCAGACTCCCCACTGAGCAGGGAGCCCGATGCAAGACTCGATTCTGGGTCTCCAGGATCATGACCCAAGCCGAAGGCAGTTGGTTAACCAAATGAGCCACCCGGTGCTCCTAAATCTTTTTTAAAAAGAGAAAAAATAAAATTTTGAGGAGGTGGGTGGGGGTGGGCCAAATGGGTGATGGCCATTAAGAAGGGCCCTTGTTATGATGAGCACTGGGTGTTGTATGTAAGTGATGAATCACTAAATTCTGCTCCTGAAACCAATACTACACTATATGTTAAACTAACTTGAATTTAAATAAAAACTTGGGATAAAATGTTTTTTTTAAATGGTGCTCCCATACATATAGACAACATTTCAGTGGGCAACTCATCTAAAGAGCCAAAACTGAAAATCTTAACCTGCTTTTCAAAATAAAGTCCCTTTCTGAAACCATATTGGCAAAGTGGTTCTCTTATTCTAACAAGAAAAGATAGGCCCGTTGCCATTTTCCCCAGTCACAGGGCGGCCTTACCCCTGCCAGGCTCAGTGTTGGCACAGCTTGGTTCAGGAAGTAGGTCATAGCCTTATTGGTGGAGGGCTATGAAGGAAGTCTGGCCAAGAATCAAATCCAGACTCTAGGGCTTGTTCGCCTAGAAGTTATTTACTTGGCCCGAGTTTCAGTGAGGAGATTGCTCTAAGGTCCTACAATCTAGTCTCCACCATCAGGAGCCATTCCCTGCAAACAGCATGATCTTTTGAAAATGTAAATCAGAGCATTGCGTTTCTCACCCACACCCTGGCTTTCCACTCTCCTTCCAGCCTCAGTGCCTGCAGCAGGAAGCAGTAGGAAGCAGGATTCACTGGCCACTCCAAGCCCTGCCCCTTGAGCTCCAGCCGAACCAACTTCCTCTGTGCTCCTCCATTGAGACAGGTCTTCTCCTGCTTCAAAGCCTTCACACACTACCTTCTTTCTGCCTGGAACACCCTTCCCCCCATACCTGGATAATTTTGCACACCCTTCAGGGCTCTGCTTCCGCGTCACAGTCTCAAAAAGGCTTTCTTGGTCTCCAAGCTAATATAACTGCTATTTTGCCCTTACAGCACCTAGGGATGTTCCTCTGAAATGTTCTGTTGCTGTTGTAGCTCTGTGTCCTGTTTGTTTCATATTTCTCTTCCTCACTAAAACGTACCCCTCAAGGACATATTGCAGGGAGAGGGGCGCCTGCGTGGCTCAGTCAGTTGAGCGTCTGCCTCTTGGTTTTGGCTCAGGTCCTGATCTCAGGGTCATGGGATCAAGCCCTGCATCGGGCCCTACACCCAGCGCAGATTCTGCTTGTCCCTATGCCTCTGCTCCTCCCCCCCCCCACTCGCATGATCTATCCCTCCCTCCCTTCCTCGCTCTCTCTCTCAAATAAATAAAATCTTTAAAAAAAAAAAAAAAAAGTAGTGGGGCGCATGGCTAGCTCAGTTGGTAAAGCACGTGACTCTTGATCTCAGGGTCATGAGTTCGAGCCCCACACTGGGCATAGAGCTTACTTTAAAGAAAAAAAAAGAAAAAGAAGGTAGAAACTGGGTCTAACTTGCTTATTGCTTTCCCCAGCATCTCATACAGCATATGACAAGCGATAGGACAATATCAAGAGTGAATAAGGGCATCTGGGTGGCTCAGTCAGTTGAGTGTCCAACTCTATTGACTCAGGTCATGATCTCAGGGTTGTGAGATCAAGCCCCATGTAATGCTCCATGCTGAGTGCGGAGTCTGCTTGGGATTCTTTCTCTCCCTCTCCACCTCCCCCATGTATGGGCGTGCTTGCTCGCTCGCTCTTAAATAAATAAGGAAGCTAGTCTAAAATTAAACTTATGTTCACACCTCTGCTTCCCACCCTCACTCAGATCTGCTTCTCCTGCATCACTTGATCCAAGTTCATGTTTCCACCAGCCCAGCGGTGTCAGAACCCCAGAATCACGGCAGGCTCTTCTCCCCCACATGTCTTCCATAGACTCTTCCAGTTGTTGCTCAGCCATCTTTACACTTCTGGTCTAGCTTCTTCCATTCATCAAAGCTTTTGGAAAAACAGGCCCCCAGACAGATTGCTGCCCTAAGTCCCTTCCGTGACTTTCCAGTATCTAGAGCAGTAGATACACAGCATTGTGATTGCTCACTGCATCAGAAGAATTGTGTAGAACAGAACACCCCCCAGTTTATGTTTGTTTATTTATAAGTATGTGTGCTACTGTTGTAACACTTTGCAAAACATGCTTAGATATAGAAAGTTTAAGAGGGTGGGGTGAAATTATACTTCAAAATAATTTTATTTAATGATGTGAAATCCTTTTGTGCCCATTAAAATATTAACATTATCATTTCATTGTTGAAATGTTTGAGGATCTGGTTCTGCATTTTAGATACTTGGCTCTGATGGCCGTTGGAGCTGGGGAAGGCACCACCCAGAGAGATCTCAATCCTAATGGGAGGAATACTGTATTGGTTGCCTGGGTGTTCTCATCACTCGTGATACTTGCTTTATTCAGTCTCATGAAGATGCCAACTCCTCAAAGAACTCTTGTCTGACTTAGCTCCTCCCCCTCTTTGCTGTCTGTCTTATGTGTGCACAAGCCCACATGTGTGTGCACTATTATACTTAACTCCGCTGTGTTCCATGTGGGTTGCTCACTTAATCTGACTTCCTCAGGAGACTGTGTGCACCCTTACCCTGGGAAAAACAGAAGTTCTTGGATTTCCTTAGTTAAAGGAAGGAAAAGCCCCGATTCTGCTGAGTTTTAAGTTTGCCCAGTTTTATTAATTCTCAAGGGTTCCAGCATCGGTCTCATGGTCTTTTTTCCTGTCTTAAAATCAGTCTCTTGCTGGACTAAGTTGGTGTCCATGTGTCATTTGGACCTGGAGGCGGGGAAGAAATGGTGACCTTGACAACTGAGAGACATGCATGGTTTGAATGCACATGGCCCTGTGGCTCCTGGAGTTTGCTAAGCATTTGTGAAGTGTCAGGTACCTGGGCCTCGTCTTTTGATTTAAGGGGTTTGGGGACTTACAGCCCCACCATTTTTGGAGTGCCTGAGATGGCAAAGCAGAGCACTTGAGTTTCAGAGATTCTGTTTGAATTGGCCACAGCCTCATGCCCCATATCTAGGTCAGCAACTTCTCTACCCTGAAGAGTGGATCTAGAAGTTTCATTGGAGGAACCATTTAAAAATAAGTGAGCGGTTTCTGCTATGTTCCACTGCCTAGACAAGGCTGGAAATCCAGCAGGTAAGATGCAGGGTGCACAGAGAGCCAAGCAACTTCGTAGTAGGCCTGGAGGGGTGGTGAGCAAGGAGGACAAAGCCTGGTGACTTGGGGGACTCTTGGTCTCATCTTTTCTTGGGCTCTTTGCCAGCAGCAGGAAGCTCAGCTGTGCATAGACCAGGTGATGGGGCACGTGTTCGCTGGTCTTTGAGGAAGCTGTTTAATGAAGAACTCTCAGCTCTGTGACAGGGTCATCTGAAGCCAAGTTTAATCTCTGCCTTGCCCATAAGACAGTATTTAAGCAGCAGAAAGTGGGTGAAGGGAAGCTATGGAGTGTTGTCTTTATATTGCAAAGCTGAGACCTCAGTGAATAGTCCAAACACCTTGATGCATCTTGAGGACTAAAGGGGCAGCATAGAAGTTAACCAGAAATCTCTCTTTTGCCATGAAGAACCCAGACCCACAGCAGTCCTTAATGACTGCATCCCTGGGCTGATTAGATCTGATGGCTGGGATATGCTTGTGCTGGGTGTTTTGAAGTTGCATGCAGAGTGTACTCTGCCTTCCAAAATGGTCCTTAGGACCTTCTCATTAACCTCACTTTGAAGAATGCAATTATCTTTGTGTTAGAAATGTATCAGGAACATTTCTTCTGCCTAGTGTTGTTTAAGCATTTGTTGAGTCTAAGAACAAAGCTATAAACCTAGCTGTGCTTGAGAGAAATTCACACTGTTTACAAGAGAAGGGTAAATTTTAAAGAAACAACAGAAAGCTCCAAATGTTAAATTTACCCAGATTGCTATTCTCCTGCGTTATTTTAATTGTGGGTTTCAATGTCCAGCTAGTTAGTCTCTTCAAAAGACATTTCCGTTTTATTCTCTGGAACTCCTGGGCCCTTCATTGAGAAACACCATGGCTGAAAATCCACCCCTGGATTTGCCAGAGAACTGCTGTGATTTTGGAAGTGAGTGGTGGCGTCCTCTGACCTCTTGCTCACAACTGACTCCATTTGGCCAGGCCATCTTGCTGTTACAGACCATGTCTCACTTAGAAAATGTGTTCTTTCTTATGAAGAAGGTTCCATGAATTAATAACTGCATCACCAGGAATGCTAAAAAAGCGGTGTAAATGCTGTGCATTGTTGTCAAGCTGTTCTTCCTGGTGGGTGGCTAGGTTAGTATTGTTTGAAAGGTTAGGATCCAGATATCAGCTCATCTATTCTCCAGCTGTTGTTTATCCTCCCTTTTCCCAGAATAGTCAGGCACAAAGTCTTTTAAAAACAGGTTTGCGGCTGCTTTACATTTTGGTGTGTCATCGTTAAGTCACTACTAATTTAGCCTCTTCACTGGCAGGGACTGTAGGTAGGGGACCAAAGAACATCGCATCCCTTGGAAGCAGTGGTGTGTAATATCGAATTTCTAATCGGCTCATCTCTACCCCTACCCACCTCATTCCACTGATTGAAGCCTGTTTACAACGTCCACCAAAGGGTTGTTCAGGTTCTCAGCTCCCCAAGCAGTCCGCTTCATTTCTCTATCTTTTTAAATATTACTTATTTTTTAATTAGGTAGTACATTTATATAGTATAAGATTCAGAAGGTGAAAAAAGCCTGCAGTAAGAAGTCTCACCTCTGCCTTCCAGCCACTCGGACAATCAGCACTACCAATTTCTTAGGTAACCTTTCAGGTTGACTTTATAGGTCACTGTATTCTCCCCACCCCCACCCCCACCCCCTTTGTTCTGTAGAAATGGTAGCGTCTATACTGTACATACTGTTCTGTGCCTTGTTGAGTCATCTCAGCAGAATATGTTAGAGAAAGTTCAATAATAAGTGGCAAGTACACCAATGGGAGTGTTTCTAGAATTGACATCAGGATATAATCTAGTACGTCTCCTGGTGACCCCTAACCTGGCCACTCCCAAATGCTAAACATTGACACCCAAGCTCACTGCCAGACATCACCAGTGGTGTCCCACAGATGGACAAACCAGACCTTTTTTTTTTTTTTTAAGATTTTATCTATTTATTGGAGAGAGAGAGAAAGCACAAGCAGCGGGAGTGACAGGCAGAGGGAGAAGCAGGCTCCCCCTGAGCAAGGAGCCCGATGCGGGACTTGATCCCAGGACCCTGGGATCATGACCTGAGCCGAAGGCAGACGCTTAACTGACTGAGCCACCAGGCGTCCCAAGCCAGACCTTTTCCACTTTTGCCAAGCTGCATCTGTGTCTTAGGTTGCACGAACCAGAAACCAAGAAATCATCCTTGACACCCTCTTAAGTTTCTCTCTAATCAGTGAACTTTCCTTCCTGCCCTCACCTACCTCCCTGGTCTGGGCCTCCTCAGTCTCTGTACTGGGTGACTTTACCAGTTTCCTCACTGCCTTTGGCATGTCCATTCTTTCCTCCCTCCAGGCTGTTGTCCACACACAGTGATCTTTTAAACCACATACCTAATCATGGTGTTTCCATGCTTAACACCTCTGGAGGCCTTCCTGGCACTCTTAAGACAAAAGCCAGACTGATGGTCGTGTTCACATGGCCTGATTCCTGCAGGCTTCACCAGACCTGTTTTCACTCTCTGCAGTCCAGCACAGGAACCAGACTTGCCCAGCTTCATCTGCCAGAGTATTCTCTTTCTTTCCCTCTGTCTGGAATGCTATTCTCCTTTCACTGTCTTTGACTCATCTTTCAGAACTCAGACTCCACCTCTCAAGCCTTCACTGTTCCCCTCCCGAGACTAGATCAGGTTCCCAGTTAAAGCTGACAACACCCAACTTTTCCTTCATTGTACTTATTAAGGTTGTAATTTCCACTTATGGAAATTTAACTGGGTTAACGTTTCTTTAAGTTCTTGTTACAGGTGTGAAATAGTTCCTGACACATACAAATTTTGTAAAGTAGGAAAGCTTCTAGAATAAAAAGTAGTATTTTTTTTAAATTCATGTTTATAGGGGCACCTGGGTGGCACAGTTGGTTGAGCGTCTGACCCTTGGTTTCAGCTCAAGTCCTGATCTCAGGGTCATGAGATCAAGCCCCATGTCAGGCTTGGCACGGAGTCTGCTTGAGTTTCTCTCCTTCTCCCTCTGCTCCTCCTGCTCATGCACTCTCTCTCTCTCTCTCAAATATTTAAGTAAATAAATCTTTTTTAAAAATTATGTTTATAAATGGGGTTAAGCTGTGGAGGTTGATATCTGTGTTTATGAGTAAGGGATGTCTTAGGGGGTTGTCTCTCATAAGGACCCCTAGTAATCCTAATCTAGACCATTCTTCAGTTCAACAGATGTAATCTATGCCTGACCAACAATGGAACACTGAGCACGGGGATTACAGAAATAAATGAGATCCAAACAGACCCTGCCCTCAAGCAGCTTACAGTATTTCATTTTTAAAAACCCAAGATCAGGGGCGCCTGGGTAGCTCACTTGGTTAAGCGTCTGCCTTTGGCTTGGATCTCAGGATCCTAGGATCAAGCCCCACATCGGGCTCTCTGCTCAACCGGGAGTTTGCTTCTCCCTCTCACTCTTCCTCTGTGCGCATTCTCTCTCTCTCCCAAATGGACAAATAAAATCTTTAAAAAAGAAAAACTCAAGATCACATAAGTCTGTCTTCTGTGTTTTGTGGGTTTTTTTTAGGTAGCTCCTGGCATTTTAGAAGGCCTTTTACCAATTGGGTGATGAGGGCAACACTTTTTTTTCCTAAGGAGAAGAAAGTTTCTCCATGGTTTCTTCTCATGATTCTTATCTTTTCTCTTGAGAGATGTCTTTAGAAATATCCCTGCTAGGGGTGCCTGGGTAGCTCAGTCGTTAAGCGACTGCCTTCGGCTCAGGTCATGATCCTGGAGTCTCTGGATCGAGTCCCACGTCGGGCTCCCTGCTCAGCGGGGAGTCTGCTTCTCCCTCTGACCCTCCCCCCCTCATGTGCTCTCTCTCTCGTTCTCTCTTTCTCAAATAAATAAATAAAATCTTAAAAAAAAAATATATCCCTGCTAAAAGGGAGAGCCATCATCAGAAAAAAACTCAAGCCACATGAAGCTTGTTTTGCATTTCCTATTGTTGAACAGAAACTTGTATGGTGTCTCCTCACCAGGGGCTGTCTTTGTGTCTCTCCTCTATCCCCAGGAAACCTGTAGGAAGTGTCAGGGACTCTGGAAAGAGCACAATGGCCTCACTTGTGAAGAGCTGGCTGAGAAAGATGACATCAAGTACCGAACCTCCATGTGAGTAACCTCCTTCAGGGGCTTGCTCCCCCGTTAGCCTGCCCTTTGGCCAGGGAGGGCAGTGAGTGTTGTGGGAAGGACAAGCTCTCGGGCCACCCTGGTCTAGAGTAACCTCCAGAAGTGACCCTAACCCCCTCTGTTTGCTGGTCTCTTCAGCCTCATGGAGCTGGTCCTGGAGTCTGGTGTAATACAGTCAGTGCCGTTGCATGCGAATTCAGTAAATATTAGTCCTCTTCTCCTCATGATCTGAACGAATAAGCAAATCACACATATTAACTAGATTAGATTGCACAAATGTTGCTTATATGCATGCTTCCTATAGGATACTGGTGGCTGAGACATTAAGCAGCATTATAGTCTCCAGAATGCAGAATAATGCAGTCAGTAATAATAAGCACCATTACTGTTTAGCACTCCCTGTGTGGCTGAGCACTTTACAAATATTAACTCATTAAATACATTGGCTTAAATAATACAGAAGCCCATTTCTTTTTCCTATAATAGCCCAGCCTTACCAGGCAGATCTTTCCCATGAAGTCATTCAGAGACCAGGTTCCTTTATCACATTGCTTCACCATTCCCTGAAGTGGTGTTCTCATCTACATGATGGTGACTGGGTTGTAGCCACATTTACACTCCAGCCCATAGAAAAGGAGAAAGAGAAAAGCTGCCTGCCTGACAGCTTTTAAGTTGTAAGGGTGTGTGTGTGTGTGTGTAAGTTGTAAGGGGGGTGTGTGTGTAAGTTGTAAGGGGGGTGTGTGTGTGTGTAAGTTGTAAGGGGTGTGTGTGTGTGTAAGTTGTAAGGGGTGTGTGTGTGTTGTCTTCTACCCTATTGGTCTAGACTGAGTGTGGCCACAACCTAGCTTCAAGGCAGACACCATGTGTAATCTCTAGCCGCGTGATTTTATGTCCAGCTTAAATTCAAAGGGTGAGGGGGCACCCGGGTGGCTCAGTCATTAAGTGTCTGCCTTTGGCTCAGGTCATGATCCCAGGGTCCTGGGATCGAGCCCCACATCAGGCTCCCTGCTCAGCGGGAAGCCTGCTTCTCCCTCTCCCACTCCCCCTGCTTGTGTTCCCTCTTTCACTGTGTTTCTCTCTGTCAAGTAAATAAATAAAATCTTAAAAAAAAAAAAAAATCAAAGGGTGAGGAGTAGGTTTCATTACTAAGAGAATGAAGCGGGAAATGACTATTAGGGGCAGTTAACAGTCTTCCAGTGTCCACCACAAGTAGGTAATATTATCCTCGTTTTACAAAACGATACAACAGGCACAGAGCCCAAGAAACTTGCACGTGATCCTACAGGTCGTAAGTGGCATAGCAGGATTTTAAATCTAAGCAAATGGTTTCCTAACTGTTCTGTACCACAAATTTGGTAGGCAGACGACCCCCAAAGATGTCCCTGCCCTAATCTCTGGAACCTGTGAGCCTCTTACCCTATTATGGCCAAAGGGACTTTCCAGGTGTGATTAAGGTTATGGACCTTGAGGTGGGGAGATGATCCTGGATTATCCAGGTAAACCCAGTCTAATCACATGACTCCTTAAAAACAGCCTTTCTCTGGTCAGATAGAGGTGTAGTGATGGACAGACCCTGATGCTGGCTTTGGAGATGAAGGAAGAAGGCCTTGAGCCAAGGAATGTGGCCATTTCTAGAAACGGAGCAACCTTCAGTTGGCAGCCAGTAAGAAAACAGGGATCTCAGTCCCACAGCCTCAGAGAATTCTGCTGACAGCCCACAGGAGTAGCAAATAGATTCTCTCCCAGAGTAGGTGACATAGCCCAGTAACACCTTGATTTTTGTCTGAGGAGACCTGTGCTGGACTTCTGACCTACAGAACTGTAAAAGAATGCATTTGTATTAGATTAAGCTAATAAAATTGTGGTCTGTTACAGCAGCAGTAGAAAACTAACACAAATTGGGGGGCCAGAAGTGGGATGCTGCTGTATATACCTAGAAATATGGAAGTATGTTTGGAATTGGGCAATGGGTAGAGGCTGAAGCAATTTTGAAAAGCGTGGTAGAAAAAAGCCTAGACTGCCTTGAACTAGTAGCAATAGGGATTTTAGAAACCTCCCCCTTGAGGACTCAGAAGCAAGTGAGGAGCATTATGGGCAAAGCCAAAATTGCCTTGGAGAATACCTGAATCCCCACAAACAGACTGCTCGTGGAGCTGTGGCTGTAAAGGTCTGCTGATGAGGACTCAGAAGTAAACGCGGAGCGTGTTCTCATTTCTGTGGCAGGAAGCTTAGCTGGTTCGTCTGCAGTTGTGCAGAAAGCAAAAGGTGTAGATGATGGGTCTGGACATGTAGCTGAGGAAACTTCTGGACTGGGCGCCTAGGTGGCTCAGTTGGTTAAGCGACTGCCTTCAGCTCAGGTTGTGGTCCTGGAGTCCCGGGATCGAGTCCCACATCGGGCTCCCTGCTCGGCAAGGAGTCTGCTTCTCCCTCTGACCCTCTGACCCTCTTCCCTCTCGTGCTGTCTATCTCATTCTCTCTCAAATAAATAAATAAAATCTTTAAAAAAAAAAAAAAAGGAAACTTCTGGACTGAGTGGTTGCAAGAGGAAAGTGTGAGCGGAAGGAGAGATTGAGAGGCAGGAACAGGATTTGGTTGTTTCTGAAACTCCCATCCTGCCCAGGTGACAAAAGACCCCAAAATTAAGACTTCAGCTGTCAGGAAAAGCATGCTCCTAGAGAGAAGATCAGGATGTGTTCCAAATATCAAAGTCTTCGGTCAAGTAAAGGCTCTCAGGAGGTCAAGGGGGAACCCTTCAGATCCCTTCAGTCAGACCGAGAGAGCCTCTAGGAAGCTCAGGCATCACCCCTCAGCCATCTCAGCAGAAACCCGAAGTAGAGATGGGCTTGTCTAGGAATGAGCTGTGGATGAGAATGCTCATATCAGCAGAAACACTGTCACCTTGGACTGAAAGACGCAGGGTATGGAAGGAACAAGTCCACCAGATGCTCAGAGTTCTAGAGTAAGGAAGTGCGTTGACTAAAAACTACTCTGCTGCAAACACACTACCTTTCTTGAGAAAAGGAAGGCTTACTCAGTAGTGCCATGATCACAGAGGGTTCTCAGATCTGAAATATAAGGGAGCTTGCCCAGCTGGATTTCTAAATTGATTATAAATGATAACTCCTTTTTTTTCCTTCCATTTTCTCCCTTTTTGGCGAGGAAGTTGTCCCAGAATGGGTTATATCCAGAGTCTTCACCTGTACTTGATTTAGATGGTGAGATTTGGAACTCCGAGCAACACCATGGTATTTGAGACCTTGGGGGTCCTGGGTTGAGGTGACTGTAGGGATGTAGGGTGGATATGAATCTGGAGGCCGGAGGGCAGACTGTGATGGGCAGAAGGTCCTAATCCCCAGAACCTGTGAGTATCTTTACCTGACATGGCGAAGGGACCTTGTAGAGGTGATTAAGTTTATGGCAACAGTCGATGACATACATAGTAATCACACATGCCACTCCAACTAGAAAAGTCTAGCGTTGCTTCCTCACATCTAGGCTTACCCTATCAGCCAGCCTTTATAATTTAGAGTGGCCACCAGCTGCCCAGTGGTATGGCCTTAAAGTGATGGTGGACATGTCCAAAATTACTCCTTCTTCAAAGTAGTCATCTTGTCAGGCAGTATACTTAGTCTAGCAGTTGAGCTATTGCCAAGAACACTCTAAATTTCTCATTTGGAGTTGTCTTTCAGCCAGTTTATAAACCATCTCCCAAAAAAATTTGCTTTTGTTACTGTGGACACGTTACGTCTGGTTTGGATTGGGAGAAGCGGAGGTTTTCTGTTGTTGCTGCCTGAGCCTTTGTTCTGCCCCTAAGAGTGATGTCTTACTGATAAAGTCAGTACAGATTGATTGTGTAATCACTCCGGATAGCTGTAGTTAAGAACTTTGAACAAATTTCTTAGTCATTCTGTGCCTCAGTTTCTTCATCTGTTAAGTACAGAGCATACTTGTGTCTATGTATTATGGAGATGAAACTGCCCAAGTGCCCAGAATGGTTCTTGCCACTGAAGTGTCCCATAAACATTCACGGTCAGTTGGTCGGTCGGTCGAAGCAGCAGAAGGCCCTGATTTACAAACATGACACAAACCCTTCAACAGATAACTTCTTGCATTTAGGACTTCCACAAGTTATATGTATTCTTCTTACAGTTGGTGATGATTGCCCAACTCTATAAACCAGTTTTCCATGCCTCGTGGTCAGCCATTTGGACTACGCCCGCACTTGGTCATGGGCCCGGAGATGCCTCTTAGCAGGAGAGGAGTTGGTTCCTTTCCAAAGCAGGACCTCCGTCCTCTGTCCTATCCGTTCCCGCCGGTGGCTCCATCCAGGGTCTCGGTCTGGGCCCTACTTAAACTTGGCGGCCTTTTGTACCGGCAGTAGATGGAACAGAGGCACATCCAAGTGTGATTATACGTTAATTCCAAAATCCAGAAAGGCTTCCTAAGTGTCGGACTTCTTTCTTTGTGGTAGGTGTTAGAAGACACGGTGACGTGTGCTTAGCTTTGGAAGGCATAGCCTGATACACACACCTGACCTCCAGACCACCAGAGGGTCATAGAGATTACAGACCCCTGTATCTTCAAGGGATTTACCTCCCGTCTTCTGGCAAGGATATACCACATTACTGTACCCTGGTACCCTGGAGTACCTGCTACTCTGTGCACCCAGGTTCTATCTGCATGTCATTTGAATAATAGACCAGCGTATTGTCCTTTTGGATGATAGATGATCAAGTTCCTTGCCAACTGCTTCTGGTGCTCTCCGTGTATTGGACAGAGAAAGCATGTTCCAGATCAGAAGCTGCATACCAGTTGCCAGAGGTTAGGTTGATTTGCTCTTGTAAGAAATGACGTCTGGAACAGCAGTTGCAGGTGGGGTCAGCACTCGATTGGGCTTACAGTAATGCACATTCTCCATACAGAACATACAGTAATGTTCTCCAAGACCCACTATCTGTACAGGCCAAAGAAGTAAAAGGAGATATGTTGAGAATCAGCACCCCTGCGCCTTTGAAGTATTTGATGGTGGCATCGATCTCAAAGATGTCCAGAGCAATCTGGTATTTTTGTAGAGAGGGAGTCCTCCAAGGCCTTCACTTCCTTTCCCCACCATATAGTCCTTCCTGGCTCTCTGCCAGTTGCCAAGTGTGAAAAATAAGAAACAGCAGGGTACACACGGGATTATAAGCTAATGCTGAGTCGTAAAATACAGCATCATAACTGGTATGAGATGAGGCAGGTATTCCAACAAAAGCTTGGACATGAATGTTCCTAGCAGCACTATTCACAACAGCCAAAGAAGGAAGCAACCCAAATGTCCTTCAAGTGATGAATGGTAAACAAAGTACAGTATCCTGCAGAGTGAGATATTATTCAACCGTAAAAAGAGAATGAAGGTCCATGCTACAGCACAGACTGAACCTCGGAGACCTGCTCAGTGAGAGGGGCCAAACCCAGAAGGCCACAACTTGTGTGGTTCCATTTATATGAAAGGTTCTTAGGCATGTGGATATTTGCCTGTGTAAAGAGTAGACAAGTCCATTAGAGACAGAATGCAGATTAGGGGTTGCGGGGAAAGGGGGGCGTGGGAAGTGACCGCTTAATAGGTGTGGAGTTTTCTTTGAGGATGATGAAAATGTTCTAGAACTAGATAGCAGTGATGGTTGCATATCACTAGGATTATATTAAATGCCCCTGAATTGTACACTTTAAAATGGCTAAAATGTAAAAAAAAATTTAAGATTTTATTTATTTATTTGAGAGAGAGAGAGAGAGGGCACAAGCCGGGGGAGAGGGAGAAGCAGGCTTCCCACCGAGCAGGGAGCCCGATGCGGAACTTGATCCCAGGACCCTGGGATCATGACCTGAGCTGAAGGCAGACGCTTAACCAACTGAGCCACCCAGGCGTCCCTAAAATGGAAAATTTCTGTGCATTTTACCACAATAAAAATACATTCACAAAGGAAAGCCATCTAACATTTTGAATAGTATATGCCACAAAAAATGAAGACAGCTCCCAAACAGAAATTACCAACATACTTAAAAGTGGTGAGAACAGGGCGCCTGGGTGGCTCAGTTGGTTCAGCGACTGCCTTCGGCTCAGGTCATGATCCTGGAGTCCCAGGATCGAGTCCCACATCGGGCTCCCTGCTTAGTGGGGAGTCTGCTTCTCCCTCTGACCCTCCCCCCTCTCATTCTCTCTCTCTCTGTCATTCTCTCTCTCTCAAAAATAAATAAAATTAAAAAAAAAAAAGTGGTGAGAACAGGAGGCACCTGTTCATTAAGCATCTGCCTTCGGCTCGGGTCATGATCCCAGGGTCCTGAGATCGAGCCCCGCATCAGGCTCCCTGCTCAGCGGGAAGCCTGCTTCTCCCTCTCCCACTCCCGCTGCTTGTGTTCTCTCTCTTGCTGTGTCTCTCTCTGTCAAATAAATAAATAAGATCTTTAAAAAAAAAAAAGTGGTGAGAACAAATACTCTTGGAGCTGTAGGATCTAGGTTGGTTATGTAGGGGAAGGCAGTGAACCTTCCTGTTTGAACACAAGGTCAGGAGACACAGCTGCAGCCCAGGCTTCTCTTCCTGTCTTGCCCAGAAACACATCCTGTAGGGCTGTTTGTTTCCTGCCTAGTTTAGAATCTAGTTCCCAAATCACTCTTCTCCCAAAAGAATCAACTGATTTCTCATCCCATTTTGCACTTTCGCGTTACTGGATAGGTGGTCACCACAATCCATAAAAGCAGTCTTTTTTTGGTACAGAGTCATTCTGACCCTTCCTAGTACTAGTCTTATGAGCGCAGAAATGAGGACTTGAGTGGATATTCATGCAGCGTTGAACAGCTATATGAACTTTAGCGCAATGTTCAGTGGTGGGCACTCTGTATTCCTCCATTCATCTAGGGGTGCCTTTTCTCCCATCCCATATCCATTATTACTTTGGTGACTGACAGCTTGGTGGAACAGAGCAAGCAAATAAATGCACCCTCTTCCCAAGCCTTCAGGAAAGGACTCCATAACCCTGGTCCTTTTTTTTTTTTAAGTAGGCGCCACACTGGGCATGGAGCCCAATGCAGGGCTCGAACTCATGACCATGAAATCAAGACCTGAGCCAAGAGTAAGAATTGGACACTTCACTGACTGAGCCACCCAAGCGCCCCAACCTTGGTTCTTTTCATCCACTTCTCTCCCACACTGTAGCCATTGCAGCTACCCAGGGAAAAAGTCAGCCAGCGCCAGGCCCCCAGAGCATGACAGCTTAAAGCCACACATCAGTCTTGAAGGTGCTCTTACACAAGAAGTTTGTTTTGTACAAAACTGCAGTTGTGTCTTGGCCACAGGTTTTCATCTTGGAAATTTTTGCATCAGAACCTTGTAAGTCTTAACAGGGAGCATTGAGAAGTGTCTTCACAGTTGCTGAGTAACTGAAATCATGAACATGTGTGCTATATTATTAAGTTGACAATAACAAATTCACCTTATTTAAACTTTGTCTCCTTGACGATGTTTCCTATTCAGCAAAACTTAGAACTCATTTATTCTTCTGTAACTTGAACTGGGTTTAAATTCTTTTCAAGTCAGAGCCTTCCTGCCTTTTGGACCATTCAAAAATCAGACCTAAATGAATACCAGCCAATTTCCTAGTTCATTTTTCTATTTTTAAGCACATAATCTAGCTTCTAAGGAGCAAACTATGACAGTCTTCTAAATATCAATAATTAAAAACACTTGCATGACCCTAGACTCACCTGGCTCCCTTACTTAGCAGAAACCCTGGGAGCCGTGGGAGGAAGAAGGCTGTTTCTCAGTGTGAGGAGAGAGCCTGCAGGTCAGAACTCATCCCCAGACTGTTGAGTCTTTACAGGGAAGCACATCCCTGGCCACCACTCTGGGTTCCCACTTGGAAGAGAAATGCTCAGTACTGGGTTAAGTCCCAGTTTCAGGGCTTCTCCACCATTGGGGTCATTCCTGCTTTCCCTAGTCTCCATAGGCATGCTTTTTGACACCTTGAGGAACTCACCTTAGTAGAGAAAGACAGACACACAAACCGTTATAGTCCAGGGTAGCGAGGGTTATTTCAGAGTTAGGAACAGGGCACTACAGAAGAAACTAATGCAGCAGTGCCAGCTCATGGTAAAGAGCCAAGTTGTGTCATTTTGGCTCTAGTCACCTGCCTCTCCATATCAGTTAAAGTGCTTCTGGAAACAAGTAGCTTTCCTACAAACTTCCCATTAGCCAGGGCCAACTTCTCCCCCTCAAGGGCATGCCGATACCCTCACTAAAAGGGAGTGTGGGAATGTGGGATTTTGACATGGAGGTGAGCACTGCCAACAGGAAGAAGTTATAAACTGACTGTTGACTTGTCCCCAACTGTGTCTCCCCACCCCACATTAAGTATTTAAAATCCAAGGTGTGGGGGACACATGGGTGGCTTAGTTAAGCTTCCAACTCTTGATTTCAGCTCGGGTCATGATCTCAAGGTCGTGAGATCGAGCCCCATGTCGGGCTCCACACTGGACATGGAGCCTGCTTGGGATTCTCTCTCTCTCTCTCTCCCAACCCCTCCCTCTCCCACCACCTCTTAAAAAAAAAAAATGGATAAAATCCAAAGTGTGTACATAACTAAGGTTTAGGCTTACTGGCTCTTCGTTAGCCAGCTTTGTATATATAAAACATGTTATTAAGGAAGACCCTGAGTTTTTCCTCTCCTTTTTAAGCCTACAGGGACTCCTATAACAAACAGAATAATCATTTTCTAAATGGTAGGTGTCACGCACTGTGCTGGGGTGCTTTCTGTCTTATCTGTAATAATCCTCAAAACATGGTGAAGAAATTGGGTTTTCCTAATTTAAAAATGAGGTAACTGAGTCTCCGAGCAGTTGAGTACCTTATTGAGGGTCCTACAACTAATGAACTGAATATAGTTCTCGACTCCAAAGCATAGGTTCTTTTCACTCTCCAGATGTCACCAGAAGGGCTCGGCGGTCACTTGTGGGACGACATACTTAGTGCCCAGAGTACTTGTCTCTCCTCGCCCTCTTCCCTGCTGTCTCAGTTCATGTGCTCTTTTCTTAGTGAAGAAAAAATGACTGCAGCCCGCATTAGAAAATGCCACAAGTGTGGGACTGGCCTCATCAAATCCGAAGGCTGCAACCGGATGTCTTGCCGCTGTGGTGCCCAGATGTGCTACCTCTGTCGAGTATCTATCAGTGGATATGACCATTTCTGCCAGCATCCTCGCTCACCGGGAGCCCCTTGCCAGGAGTGTTCGAGATGCTCTCTCTGGACCGACCCCACCGTAAGTGAATGCATGCCTGTTGCTTTGTAGGGGAAAATACTCATAAGGTAACTTACTGAAAGGGATTTTACGTATACATAACACATTGTGACTTATGAAAATATAGGAAATTACATGGACCAATAACCACAGGAAAAGAATGAGAAAGTAATCAGAAAGCTACTCCTCAGAAAAGCAGCATGCCCAAAAAGTTTATGGGCAAATTATTTAGAATAAAATTTTTCTTTGCCGTCTGAAATAAGTCCCAGAGCATAGACAAGGAAAGATAGTTTTACATATAAGTTTGTATAAAGCCAGCATAATGCTCATCCCAAAAGAAGACAGAGATAACCCCCAAAAAAGAAAAATACAGATCCTTCTAACTTAATACAGGTTTTAAATTCTCTAAATAAAATATCAGCAAATAGAAACTATGACCAAGTGATTGGGGCACCTGGGTGGCTCAGTTGGTTGAGTGTCTGACTCTTGATTTCAGCTCAGGTCATGATCTCAAGATCATGAGATTGAACCCTGAGTGGGGCTCCATGCTCAGCAGGGAGTCTACTTGGGATTCTCTCTTTCTCTCCCTCCGCCCCTCTCCCCCATGCTCAATCTCTATCTCTCTCTAAAATAAATAAATAAAATCTAGGGGCTGGTGCCTGGGTGGCTCAGTCTGCCTTCAGCTCAGGTCATGACCCCAGCATCCTGGGATTGAGCCCCGCTTCTGGCTCCCTGCTCAGCGGGGACACTGCTTCTCCTTCTCCAGCTCCCCCCTGCTTGTGTTCTCTCTCTCGCTGTCTCTCTCTGTCAAATAAATTTAAAAAGTCTTTTAATAAATAAGTAATAAAATAAAGTAAAATCTAAAAAAAAAAAAAAAGAAAAGCCGTAACAAGTGAGATTGTTCCAGAAATGCAGGGATGGTTCAATATTAAGAGTTTTATTAATGTAACTCACCATATGATAACTTTAAATGGTGAAAGACGTAATAAAATCAAATATCTATTCTTGATTTAAAGTTTAAAGAATAGTACTAGAAGGATGATTTTTTTTAAACCCATATTTCAGAACAGTCCTTAGCATGTTTTTAATAGTGAAATACATAGAAGCATTACCAAAAAATCAAAGACTATCACTGTTTTGTTTTGGAACTGCTAGTCTGTTCAGTTAGCTAAGAGAATAGAACATAATTGCCAGTGTTAATTAGGTATCCACTGTGTTTCAGACACTGTTCTAAGCACTTTTGTAAGTAATGAAGAAAGGGAAATCTATCATCTTCAGCGTGAGAAAAGACAGAGTAATCAACTGGAACAAGCTATTAGAAGCGGTAGAAAGATGTCTAGATACAAAATAAATATAAAGTCATTCACATTATATAGCAATATAAATAATAAAATATTCTAGAAATTAACTTTAACAAGAAATGTGAAAAAAAAACTGTTGAAGGACATCAAGAGATGTGAACATCTAGAGAAATAATGCTTTATTCTTAAGTTTTAATATAAACTGTATCAATTCTTAAAATAATTTTTAAGTTTGAAACTCTTCTGTAAGGATAGCAGTGCAGTATGTGCCAGGATTTGTTCTACCAAAAAGAATGAGCATAAGTGAAAACCCTGCTAACTTGGAGCAAACAGAAGGCCTGAGGAAGGACACCAAAGCCCCCTGGAGGCCTGGTGACAGCTTTCCCCGAGGACAAGGAAGATGACCTGATCATAGAGAAGCCTCTTGTCCCTCAGAGGGAAGACTTGGTATTGCAGATACACCACTTCAGTCTAAAATCTAGACATTTGCTGCAATTCCCTTTGAAATTCAATAGGGCTTTTTTTTTTTCGTTGAAAAATTGCCTCTAATTTTGAAAATTAGACTAATTTTTACTAAGCTACACTAATCAAAACCATGTAGGCTAATAACTAGATCAGAGGGACAAAATGGATTGGAGATCAAAAACACATTAAGTGAGAATTTAATGTCTGATAAAAATACCTTTTTTTTTTAAGTTTTTATTTAAGTAATCTCTACACCTAACGTGGGTCTGAAATTCATGACCCCAAGATCAAGAGTTCTGTGCTTTTCTGACAGAGCCAGCCAGGCACCTCTAAAGATACTTAAAATCACTTGGAGAAATGATAGATTCATCCGTTCTTTTATTCTTAACTATTCAGTGTTGCCAGGACTAGTCTAAGCAGAAAAGTGCTGTCATCGTGGGGTTTGCACTCTGAAACAGGCCCTTTGTCTGGTTAGTGTTAGGGAGGAGCAATGAGAGGAGGCTGGCCCAGGGGAGGGAAGGAGGCTGCCTTCGGATGGAGTGACCTGGGCGGGCTCTTTGGGAGGCAGCATTTGCAGAGAGGCCTGCCTGAGGAGGAGGAACAAGGCAGGCCAGGAAACCAAACAAACGCAGCCTGTTCAGGGACCAGAAAGAAGGCTGGTGTGACTTGCAGGTAGTGAGCTAGGAGAGGCAAGTGAGAGGGGTTGGGCCCAGCCAGGCCGTGGGTTGGTGGGAACGGTGGGAACTGTTGCAGGGCTTACGTAGAGGGGTGACTTAGCCTAATTTAAGATTTCAGGATCATACTGGCTACCATGTGGAGAGAGAAACCTTCAGTAGTTCTTTTGGGACACTGGGCTAACCTTTTGGAAATATTTCAAGAAAGCGAAAGAAAATTACTTGTATCATTCCCTAGGAAGGGAAAACCCTTCTTAGTGTTACATCGATGCCAGACTAAAAATACTTAAATCCTGTTTGGCAAAGGACACCATAAACAAAGATAAAGGTAAATGAAAAACTGGGGGAAATTGTTGTTAACATGTATATGATACAGATAAACAATATGTAAAGAGTAGTATGATTCATTAAGAAATGAATAAACATTCCTATATTAATGAGAATCAGTTTTGCTGTGAATTACAGAAAGCCCCAAAATAGCAGTGGATTAGACAAGATAGAATTTTATTTTTCCTCACATGGTAAGTACAGCATTGAACAGCCCAGGCTGTTCAGATGTGTGAGCATCTCACATTAGTTTAGTATGGAGCTATAAAAAGTGATGCTAGGGGCACCTGGCTGGCTCAGTCAGTAGAACATGTAACTTGATCTCTGGGTTGTGAGTTCAAGCCCCACATAGAGTTGGGGGTAGAGTTTACCTTAAAAATATTTTTAAGTGATGCCGTATATCTGTATTTTAAAACATGGTGGAAAAAAACGTGGAGGGGTGCCTGGGTGGCTCAGTCGGTTAAGCAGTCGACTCTTGATTTTGGCTCAGGTCATGATCTTGGCGTCCTGGGATCAAGCCCTGTGTCGGCTCCAAGCTCAGCCATGGAGTCTGCTTGTGGGTTCTCTCTCCTCTCTCTGCCCCTCCCCCTGCACATGCATTCTCTCTCTCGCTCTCGCTCTCGCTCTCAAATGCATGAAAAGATTTACACATAGGGGCACCTGGGTGGCTCAGTCGTTAAGCGTCTGCCTTCAGCTCAGGTCATGATCCTAGGGTCCTGGGATCGAGCCCTGCATCGGGCTGTCTGCTCAGTGGGAAGCCTGCTTCTCCTCCTCCCACTCCCCCTGCTTGTGCTCGCTCTCTCCCTCTTTCTGTCAAATAAAACCTTTAAAAAAATAAAGAAAAGGGCACCTGGGTGGCTCAGTCGTTAAGCGTCTGCCTTCGGCTCAGGGCATGATCCCCAGGGTCCTGGGATCGAGTCCCACATCGGGCTCCCTGTTCAGTGGGAGGCCTGCTTCTCCCTCTCCCACTCCCCCTGCTTGTGTTCCCTCTCTTGCTGTGTCTCTCTCTGTCAAATAAATAAATAAAATCTTAAAAGAAAAGATTTACACATAGAATACCGACAGCGTGTAGCTGGAGTCACCCAAGTTGCCACAGGGGCAAATAGTAACAAATAATTGGTGAGTGTAAATTGGGCCCGATCTGGGGCAGTAAGGTATGGTGAGGACTGTGGCAAACTGGAGAGGGTGTAGGCCCTGTCCAAGGCTGCTAATCTGTTCCCAGAGATTGTCGCCAGGTGAAAGTGTACTCAGGGTTACCATGGCTTCAGATTCTCCAGAGAAGGTGGAAATCTGGACTTCAGTTTGGTATGTCCTGATTTTTAAAGATTGGCCATTAATCCAAGTATCTTTAAAACATGTTTCATGTGGGGCGCCTGGGTGGCTCAGTCGTTAAGTGTCTGCCTTCGGCTCAGGTCATGATCCCAGGATCCTGGGATTGAGCCCCACGTTGGGCTCCCTGCTCAGCCGGAGTCTGCTTCTCCCTCTCCCCTTCCCTCTGCTTGTGTTCCCTCTCTCACTGTGTCTCTGTCAAATAAATAAAATCTTTAAAAAAATAAAACGTGTTTCATGCCAGCACTTTATAAGCCAAAGCATAGGTCGTTAGTCATCAGGCTTTACCCCTGGTTTCGAACATCTCCGATATGCCTAACAATGTCAGGTAACAGGCCGTCCCCTGTGTGAGAACCACAGCAAACCTCTCCTGGCCTAACCCTAATCCTGGGAGCTCCCAGTTTTGAAAAGCAGTGGGTCCTCAATGGAAACCAGGTGTGTGCATGTCAGGAACTACCTCCTCACCGGGCAGAAAATTGGGCTGAGGGACCCAGGAATTGCTCTTATTCAGCAGCTCTGCCACCCACTGAGAGTCTCAGCAAGCCTTCCTCCCTGCCCCCCAGCACACCCCCTAATCGCTGAAGGAAAGGGTAGACTTTGTAAACAGGTCATCCTTCTGTTGGTTTGGTTCAGCGGAAGGAGGTACAGCCTGCAGCAGCAAGTGCTCACCAAGGTAACGCACACTGCCTTTTAGGACAGACCTTCCCCGCACCTGGCAGTTCTGTGGACTCACTTCCTCAGTGCTGTGCAGCCAACATACCCAGGCTCGAGCATCTCTAGGATTTACATGAGGAAATAGGATTCTTTTTCTTCAGCGGCATCTCCTACAAAGTTCTCCCCTCCCCCTGGCCCGCTCCCCTTCCCACGTTGCCTTCCAGAAACAAAGAGCTGAGTGGAGTTCACACACCAGAAGGTGTTCAGCTGCTGGCCTCTCCTCGGCCGGCGCTGTTTTCCTTTCTCTTCCCACTCATTCTTGTTCCTTCTCCTGCCGCCTCACTTTTCCTACTACACATGGAATGGGTTAAAAGTTTTTTGTGTTCTGTTACCTTGTTTGGGTGCCGTAGCATGCCACTGCCCCCTTGTTGTTGAATTGTCGTCTTCCACCCTGAGAAGGGTTCTGTATTTGCTCAAAATAAAGTTCAAAAGGAAGGTCAGGCAAATACAAATCCCTCCGATTTCCTCAGGCAGCCACAGCCAGAGATTTGGTTCCATTTGTCCCATTCCCATCAAATCTGGGATCAGCCCTGTTTCCTTGATTCTCACCAGGAGACTGATTGGATTCCAAGCCAGCATCTGTTGGGGCTTCTGAGAACACAAAGCCATTCAGAAGTTCAGGGAAACAAAGCATGTCCTGTCATCCAAGCCTATTCTCCGGCTTAATTAACCAGCAAGGCCAGGAAGAATCTCTTCGTCCCTGCGTCCCTTCATAGTTTGGAAGAAGTTGAGTTTTATCCCTTAATGACTAGAGATTGCCTGGGAACCCAAACAAACTCCGTATGAGAACTAAAATGAATGTAACTCGACTTCTCTGTTAATTATCAAAATGAAGCCAAAAACATTGAACCACAGTCTTAAAAAACAAGATATCTTTTTAAAAGGAAGGACAAAAAAAGAAGCAAACCACGGTTTTCTGATTGGGGAGCAAAATGCAAAGCCACATGTTGACACATAAGTGAGCAGACGTTATTTTGCAGGGGAGTAGGTATCCTGGTGCTTGACTGGATCCAAATCCACTGCAGCCGAATGAGTGGCAGGGGCTAGCAAGGCATAGCTTATCGTTAGACGCTGGTCAAAAGAGCAGTCACCTGGCAGTCCAGATTCAAGAAGTGGGGCAGAATTCTTAACAGCATTTTTCTTCTTTAAATACAAAACAAAGTGTTTAATCTTGGGTGTTGGTTACCAGAAACTGCACAGAATTATTTTCTACAACTTGATTTTTGAATATAAAAGATTGTTTGATTCAAATAAAACCCTAGGGCTCTTACAACCAGCTTACAATTTGATACGATTACCTCTTAGCCATTTGGTCAGGAGACTTATTTATTTTTCCCAAGCCTACATTGAATTGAACCTGATGACCTGTGCTAATATTTTTAATTCTGTAATAATTCTCTAAGGCAGATGTGTCATCCCACTTCTGCAAAAACTGTGGTCCATAAACGTAGCAGGGGCTCCAGCCGAGGCTGTTTCTCTTGGCGTCTTTAAGCCACCCTCCTGCCTTCTCCCATCTGTGGCTCCAGCACCACCCAGACTAGCCCAGTGCCCAGCATCTCCCTGCAGGGGCCGGTGTACAGAGGATACCACACAACTCTGAGACCCGTGTTTAAGTGGCCAGGGAAAGGAGGGACTGTTGCAGGAATGGAGGGGAGAAGAACATTTCAGAGTGGGACCCAGGAGAGGCAGAAGGCCCATGGGAAAGGTAGACCAAAGGTGAAGTCGTTAACTGGATTTTGGCTATAGCATTGTTTCCTTAACTTTTTTTTTTTTAAGTAAGCTCTATGCCGGGGGCACCCGGATGGGTGTCTGCCTTCAGCTCAGGTCATGATGCCAGGGTCCTGGGATGGAGCCTTGTTATCAGGCTCCCTGCTCAGCAGGAAGCCTGCTTCTCTCCCTCTGCCTTCTGCTTTGCCTACTTGTGCGTGCACTCTCTCTGTCAAATAAATAAAATCTTAAAAATAATGTTAATAAGCTCTATACCCCATGTGAGGGTTGGACTCCTGACCCTGAGATCAGGAGTCACATGTTCTACTGACTGAACCAGTCGGACACCCCTTTCCTTAACTTTTTAAATGTACCTTCTACAAAAGAAACTAAGGTGGTGACGTGAGCCCCCTTGTTTCATCGACCCAGCTTTCTCAGCAGCTTATTTCTGGTCACTTTTAAATATTCTCCTTTCTGTTACAACATGGGGGCAGGACCACTTTCCTGATCCGCAGATGAGGAAAACGAGGTTCAGGTCACTTGGTAAAAGTGGGATGCAAGCCCAGGTCATGGACCAGATGTCAGCTCCTTTTACTCCAGAAGTCTCCACACCCTGGAGGTCACAAATTTGGCAGCTCACCAAGTAGGTGCCCACTAGGGTCCCTGAGCCCAGTGAACCAGCTGGGTCTCCATAGAGGGGTAGGACCATCACTGGACCCTTTCCCCATTGAGCCAAGTTGCCGATGTTAGAAGGGGGGGGCCTGGATCTCCAAATCTTGACAGTGTCCTTGATCAGGTTTAGGTGTCACTGAGGACTTTACCAAGGAGGGTGGGAGCATGTAGATATGTGTCATCTTCGACAAATGCCAGCAGGTCCAGGCTGAGCACTTGACCCTGACAGGAGTCAAAACATGGCCATATTCCATGCTGCCTCCAGGTCCCCATGGGGGAGCTCTAGATGGAAAGGAGTTTGGGTGCTGGGTCTCTGTGACCTGTGGAGATGGCTGCAGAGGCCAGCCAAGAGCCCGGCTGTCTTTGCTCCTCCCCAGCACGTTGTCCAGCCCCCCACTGGGCCATTCCAGACCCCAGCTGCACAGCATGTGCCACTTGGGGCTGTGCCTCACCCTCCTCCCCCCAATTTCCTGTTGCAGGGGGACAGCTGGAGCTGGGGGTTAGGGTCTGGTGTTGCTCGGCGATCTGCAGCCGATCTGGGAATAATTTGAAACTAAATCCTCAGCCCTTTGGAAGCCTTTTATGAAATCATTGCAAGTTTATTAACAACAGCTGTGGCCACACATGATCTGGATCCCAGCCCCAGCCCCACCCCCAAAATCGCAGGAGGGAAGCAGCAGTTGACTTGGAATCCCCAGTCACCTTTTTACGGGGAGGAAAGTTAAATGAAGAAAAGTCACCCATCCTTCCTCCGTGGTCACAGGAGGCTGGACAGCAGGCAAGCGGGCGGCCAGCCATGGTGATCAGAAATGTTGAAGAAAATGGGCTCAAAGGGACTTTTCAAAGCTTTGGCAAGAGCAGCCTGAGGCCAAGCGCTCACACATCTATTTTAGGGCCCTTCAGCCTGTGCTGGCAGTTACTGTCAGTGTCTGATTGGCAGAAACCTCCTCTTTCTTGAACCATTGGCAGCTTCTCCATTTCCTCCTGTCCAGACCCTGCTGCTCAGGCGGAGCTGCGAAGCTTCCTTATTGAGGGGCAGGTTACAGAGTGGAGGTTTGGGCTGGTTTTTCTTAATTAAAACCTCTCTGGCGAACTCTACCTCACTTCCTGCCAGCGACTGCCGTGCTGAGTCTGTTTTGGAGAAGCCCAGCCCCTGCCATCGGCTTCGTGCCCTCGCCGTGCTCCCCGCCTCCTCCATGTGAAGCAGGCGTGTCCAAGTCCTCCAAGTCAGGCCAACACTTTGTGTCCTGCTGAGCTCAAAGGAATTCAGAGAGAGGAAATAAAACCTTCTTCCTGTTAAGATGCAACCCACTCATTTCTTCCTTTAAAGTATTCTTCCAGATCTGCGGGGCAGTGAGACTCCACACCCCATTCTGCTGTATGTATTCCTTTATCCTCGGCACTGCATTGGGAAAGCACTGGGCCACTGTGGGTGCTGTGCATGTTCCCTTCACAGTCCTCATTGCATCTGGTTGTGGTATGTGGGTTCCATGCCCAGAGTGGCCATGGGTAGTGATAAAAAATTGCTTTGGTGGTTCTCTTGCACCCTAGCCTGGTGTTTCATTATACTCAGTTTTTTGGGGGTTTTTTAAGATTTTATTTATTTGACAGAGAGCGAGCACAAGTAGGGAGGAGAGGGAGAAGCAGGCTCCCCGCCGAGCTCAGAGCCTGACACGGGGCTTAATCCCAGGACCCCGGGATCATGAGCTAAGCTGAAGGCAGACACTTAACTGACTGAGCCACCCAGGCACCCCTGTTAATACTCAGTCTTTTGAGACCCACCCGTCCTGGGACATCTTGACCGCTGACTGGTGTCTGCTCCCTCCTATTTCAGCCTAGTCTTGCTTATATGCACATTCCATGGATCTGTGTGGAAATTTTCACCAAGATTAGGAAGGGCCGGAAAGCAGACAGAGAATGGAAGTCATTCAGGCCTACTGGATCCATCTTTAAAGCCCATGCCAAAGGCCAGATGGAGGAGTGCGGAGGGGACACATCATCCTCAGTGGCCATTCACTTAGGCCTATTGGGGTGCCCAGCGCAGTGGCTGCCAACAGAACCATCTGTTCCTCCCCAGGGGGGGAGGGTGTGAAGGGGAGTTTGGGTCGAGGGTCCAATTTGGTCTCCAACCCTATAGAAGGCAGAGCAGCTGGAGGGGCCCTAACTGCCCAGGCACCCTAGGGGCCACCAGCCCAGAAGGAGCAGCAGGCTCTGCACTGGTCCCGATTTCACTTCTCACGACTCCATGATCTTCAGCATGTAACTGCTCCTCAGAGCCTGTTTCCTCGCTAGTAGAATCTCTTTTGGCCCCTCATGATTGGGAGAGACAGTGTGCGCGTGTGAACTAGAGCCGAACACAGGGAGGTGGGACTTGAGTGTGCAGAGCACAGCCTTCCAGAAGAGAACCTCGGGGGGTTTCTGAATGAGGTGGGGATACAAAGTGGGCAGTGGGCCAAAACATTCCCAGGAGTTCTCTCTGGAGAGAAATTACCGGTGACTTTTTTATTTGGGTGGTTTTAAACTTTTTTTCCCAAAATTGCTTTAATGTTATGAGAACCAAAACACTGGTCTTTTGTGGCAGAAAGAAAATTCCATGGGACACTGTGACATGCAAGTAAGTTGGTAGCCTCACAAGAAAGCATGTTAGGGAAATCTAGAAGTGTGTGTTTCCACTCTGGAGATGGGCTTAGAACGGCGGCCCAGTCAGAGGCAAGGGGAGACCCTGCCACTGTGAGCCAGTAAATCCTTTTGGGTCTCAGTGGTAGAGCCTGACCCGCACCTTGGGTTTCTGGCTCAAGAGGTGAGGTTTGTGGGCTCTGGAGCTCCTGACTCCATCTGAGGGAGAAGGAAAGAGGTCATGAGAGGGATCTGCTGCTGGCTTTGTCTCAGAGGCCAGTGCCAGGGGAAGCCAGACACTGACGAATGGATCTTTTTTAAGGGATAGTATGTGCACTTCTGGGTGAGCTGACCAAGAAAAGAATTCCCTAAAAATTTCCAGGGAAGTGACCCACTTCTTTGCTGTGTTGGCTGTTTTTCTTCTTGAATGGAAGTGTTATGATTTGCCCTTTTCTCTTGTATTTAGTGGAAAAAGGAGATTTCGGAGTTCTGCCCATCCCAAAGAGAAGGAACCCTCTTGTATTTCAAGGAGGATAAGATGTACTCGTTCTAGAACAAGGCAGGGCCTCTCTGACAGTGCTCGGGGCAGGGTGGGCGGAGTTCCAGGGGCCTTGCAGTCCCTGCTGCAGAAGCTTCCCAGTTCAGAAACCTGTGGTTTCTGCGGTTAAGATCTCCAGCTTCGAGAGTGGAAGGCCTGGGTTTAAACCTCACGGTGTCTGCATTTCCCAATCTGTAATAGGGGGATTCATTAATAGGGCCTAACTAGTGGAGTTGTTATGAAGATCCAGTGTCTGTGAAGTGCTTTTACAACAGGAGCTGGCACATAGTAAACCCTCAGTAAACATTAACTTCCGTTCTTGCTGTCGTTGTGCTTGGCACTTTGTAAAAGTGAGATCATTTGCTTCTCACAGTAAACCTGCTGTGAATGGGCTCCAGGTCAGGTTGTGGAAGGTAACAGGGTCCTCAAGCCCAGCTCTGTGGAGCCCCAGAACTGGAGCTGTTCTCATCACGCCAGCACCCTGTCCGTCAGGAAGTCAGGGCTGCTTGAAGATAAGACTTGCCGCGGCCGGTCGCTCTATCACGCCTGGATTTCCTGTGGGTGACTCAGCCCTTTCCGGGGGTGCTGGAGGTCAGGTACTTCGGTGACCTGGCCCCTGCACCCGGCTCTCTCATCTGCTTTCCTCCTATTATTCCCCACTTCCAGCAGCCTAGGTGTGTCCTAGATTTGCAGAGTGGCAAGCCTTTTTTGCAGGTGTCCTGGTTCGCCATGAATGATGATGCTTGGGGGCACCGAGAATGTTTCCCAAGGGAACTCACCTCCAGAAAGGCCTCGGGAGCCCATCTGTCCCTCGAGCCCAAACCCAGAGGGACCAGTCTTCATGTTTTATGTCAAAATCAACCCTAAAGCTTGCCACATTCACTCTATTAACATTATTTTTTTAATTATGGTAAAATACGTATAAAATAAGATTTGCCATTTTTAAAGTGTATGATTCAGTCTGCCTTCACTCTTGACTTGAGGAGCTTTAAATGCTTAAGAGAGGGGTGCCTGGGTGGCTCAGATGGTTGAGCGTCTGCCTTCGGCTCAGGTCATGATCCCGGGGTCCTGGGATCGAGTCCCGCATAGGGCTCCCTGCTCAGCAGGGAGTTTGCTTCTCCCTCTCCCTCTGCCTCTCCCCCTGCTTGTTCTCTCTCTTGTCTTTCTCGCAAATGAATAAATAAAATCTTTTTAAAAATAAATAAATAAAATAAACGCTTAAGAGAAATTGCTTGGGAAGGAACCCCTGCCCCAGATGAAGTAAAAAATCTTCACCTTAGAGTCTAACATGTTTGGCTAAAGATGTAATTTAAAAATATATTGAAAAGCGTTTTCATTGTTAGTTTCTAAACAGTGTCCTGTGATTCCAACCAATCGGAGGAAGTTGAAATCTGAACCATCTGATCCTTAATCTAGCTGCAACTGACAGTTTACTCAGTGGCCCTAATTAATACAGTCAGGAAGCCCAGCACCTACCCTATGAAGAAGCCACAGAGGCAAGTGTTGGGGGCATCTCCCAGTCTCTGCCACTTTTTCTTGAAGCTTCTCATCTTTTTAAAAATCTTTATTTCTGCTGTTTTTCATAACCTTCCTGCCTTTAATAGTTGAGCACTCTTCGCCAAGTCCTTTACATACTGGAGGTCATTCCAGCCTTACAACAGCCCATTTTACAGGTGAGGTATCTTGTGAGACTCAGACATTCAAGTTGCTTAGTGGAAGGTACCACAGAGCCCCTGCTCTCCCACCTGACAGTTTTCTGGGTAGCTTTTTTTTTTTTAAGATTAAAAATCTTTTTTTCCTGGACCTTCCACTGGCACCAAAATGAAGAGGTTTGTCAGCTCCTCCTCTAGATAATTGGTAGAACGTATCTTTACATTCACATGGAGACCTTCAGAGTGTGCCCACCAAACTGTACTGAATTATCCGAGCCCTTTGCGTCGGTTGGTTAGTGTTTCCTTCGTACAGGAATCCATTCCCTCCTTTGGAATTTTCACAGAGAGGCTAGATGACTGGGTCTTGGGGTTTTTATTTTATTATTTTATTTTTTTATTTTTTTTTAATATTTTATTTATTTGAGAGACAGAAAGAGAGAGAGAGAGCATGAGAGGGGGGAGGGTCAGAGGGAGAAGCAGACTCCCTGTTGAGCAGGGAGCCCGATGTAGGACTCGATCCCGGGACTCCAGGATCATGACCTGAGCCAAAGGCAGTCGCTTAACCAACTGAGCCACCCAGGCGCCTGGTCTTGGGTTTTTAATGGAGAATTTGCATGTGTTAACCTGGGAGACAGACATGGTGCCCTTGAGGGTTCTTCTTGGCACTTGGCAGCTCTCTCCTCTTCCTCTTGCTTTGTTGAGAACACCTGGCAGGGTGAGGCTGAGAAAGATTTATGTGTTAAGAATTTCCAAATGTGTTGGGCCACCTGTGGCCGAGTCGTTGGGCATCTGCCTTCGGCTCAGGTCATGATCCCAGGGTCCTGGCATCGAGCCCCGCATCGGGCTCCCTGCTCAGCAGGAAGCCTGCTTCTCCCTCTCCCACTCCCCCTGCTTGTGTTCCCTCTCTCGCTGATGTCTCTCTCTGTCAAATAAAAATCTTAAAAAAAAAAAATTTCCAAATGTGGTGTGCCTGGGTGGCTCAGTCATTAAGCGTCTGCCTTCGGCTCAGGTCATGATCCCAGGGTCCTGGGATGGAGTCCCACATCAGGCTCCCTGCTCAGCGGGAAGCCTGCTTCTCCCTCTCCCACTCCCCCTGCTTGTGTTCCCTCTCTCTCTGATGTCTCTCTCTGTCAAATAAATAAAATCTTAAAAAAAAAAAGAATTTCCAAATATCAGGAAGGATGCGGAATCTAGAGACCATTGAGTTAGTTCAGTTCCACCATTTGGCGACTGAGGGTTGGAGAACATGAGCGAATTTAGCAGGGTCTCCTGCTATTGCCCACAGCCTCCAGCAACTCTGTCCTAAGATTTTTTTTATCTACCAAACAAAGGGAATATATTACATAAATATTTACTTATTCCATCAGTATGACTTAGTCTCCTTGTTGATCAGAAGTTTAACCAGTAAACTTAGAACAGTGTCTAGCACTAGCAGGTGTCCAATACACGCTGATTAAAAGCTATTCCCGACTTGAGTCCTCGAGGTTCATCGTAACTATATGGTGAAATCCCTGACTGCTGTCTTGGCGGTGACATTAACGTGCTAAGTAAACACGCACACCGTCCTCCGCTGAGGTGGGACCGCCACACTCTCCACTATCCAGGGAGGGTGCTCTCTCCAGCTCACATGCTCTTTTCTGTGGTCCTCCGTTCACATTTCACAAGTTCCCTGGTGCCATCAGTTGGTCAGAGCTGTCACTGAAACTGTTCCAGCCCAGGACACACCTGGCCACGTGGGGAGGCTCCAATGCCTTGTCTAGGAAACACCTCAAGTACTGGGACTGCCGCTGTGCACCAGTGCCCTCCTCACACTTCTCCCCAGCTTGACTGCTCTTAATTCCTAGAGAAGCAGCTGGAAGACCCCAGGCAAGAAGCCTGCCTGTCATTCAGTTCAAATCCACGCAGTTGGTGATGTTCCACTCCGTTCATCTTGCTCCTAAACTGCTGTGCCCTTCCTCCTGCATGAGGGCCCCCACCCCGACCCCTGTTCAACTGGCAAGATGCAGCTCCTACAGCCCACCAGCTGTCTAGAAGCTAAAGGCCAGCTTCAGGGCTCAGCTGGCCTGAGTAGACCTTTGTCCACCTGAGGTCAGAGAATCAGTAAGACTCTGCTGGGCTTTGCACAAAAGGGGTGCGCTGCTCAGAGTTCATGGACTCTGGATCTGAAACTTCTCGGGCCATTGCTTCTCGGCCTTTTGTCTTAAGATCAAGTGTGAAACTTCTCAGGCCCTGCCCGCCCCCGACCCACCCCCTTCCCAAACCCTTGGGTTACCAGTCTGCCCACCCGAGCTGCAGAAGGTCCTCTGCCTACTTACTTTACAGCTGAGGGAACAAAGCAGGCTCCTGCCCCTCCCCCAGGTGGCCACCACCATGCACAATCCCACGCCTCAGCCACAGCATTTCAGGTGGGCTTCCTCAGGGGAGCCTCATCCACTGACGAAGCAAGGAGACCTCAGGGTCTGGGAATGAGTAGTCTGCTAACTGGCAGCAAGCTGCCCTCCGCTGGGTCCCAGTGGGGTGTCAGCACGGCATGGAGCTGGTTGGAGCAAGCTCACCATCTTGTTGCTCTTCTTCTAGGAAGATGATGAGAAGCTGATTGAGGAGATCCAGAAGGAGGCTGAAGAGGAGCAGAAGAGAAAGACTGGAGGCAAGCACTCCCCCAGCACGGGCCCCATGCCTGGAGCGATCCCTGTGGGGGCGGGGGGCTGGGGGTTGGCCCGGAGCACTCCTGCGGCTGGGGGGGGGGGGGGGGGGGGGGGCGGCTTCATGGCTGGCCCTCTGCCCCGCCGGGGCTGCCCAGGCATCTGTCCAGCTCCCTGTGGCAAGAGGCTGTGAAGGCGTAGGAGAGTTTCAGTATCCCCTTGATGGTCAGGGGTCCCGAGCGATGGGTTTGAGCTTAAGAGGCAGATAGAACCCACACTGGACTAAAAAGACAGTAGGCCCACCCTGGTCTCTCTGAGGTGACAAAGGAATGAAATGGAGTTTCTGGGAGTGGCCCCCAGGCCCTGGCTCTGAAGGAAAGTCTCCCATGGAATCCACCACCCTCCAGGGTGATCACTGAGTTAACACTTGACAGCTGAGGGGGGTTGGTGCACATGCACACGTTCATTGGCCTTATTGTGGCCTGGCCTCATGCTCTGGGCTCTCAGCTTGGGGCACGTGGGACTGAGGTCAGGATATGCAGCCCTGGTCCCAACCCACATGAAAGCACGGTTGGTTTTGTTTTCTGTACTAAATCCCATGTCCTGTTCAGAGAACACCTTCAAACGCATCGGGCCCCCCTTGGAGAAGCCTCCAGAGAAAGTCCAGAGGATTGAAGCCCTGCCGAGGCCCGTCCCACAGAACCTGCACCAGCCACAGATCCCCCCCTATGCCTTTGTGCACCCCCCCTTCCCCCTGCCGCCTGTCCGGCCCATGTTTAACAACTTCCCTCTCAACATGGGCCCCGTCCCAGCGCCCTACGTGCCCCCTCTGCCCAATGTGCGCGTCAACTACGACTTCGCTCCCGTCCACGTGCCACTGGAGCACAACCTGCCTATGCACTTTGGACCACAGCCACGGCATCGCTTCTGACAGCTCTGTGTCCTGCCTCCTCCCCAGAGCCCTGCCGCTGAGCAGCCCAGCCTGTGCAGGGCCGGGGTACCGTAGATTCCCACCTCGCCCCCAAGGCCATGCCTTCTGAATAGGGATTGTGCACTTGCCTCTCAGAAGGATAGGCTGGCTTTTTTCCTGCTTCTTCCTGGGAAGGGCTACTGTCCCTTGAGCGGCCGGCAGGCCAGTGCCCTCAGGTGCCTGTAAAAGGATTGGTCTGGCACTTGCTGGACCAGTGATAACGGGGCAGTAGGGCCTCCCTGGAGAGTTCCACTGTCCGAGCAGTGGTGCAGGGACCCTCACCACAAGGTAGCCCATCCCTGTCAGCCCTGTCCCTGCAGACAGTGATGAGGGAAGTGTTTGTGTCCGTCCCCTCCCTTCCCCCTGGGAGACCTCACAAGTCTCTCAGTTAACCACGTAGGCCTTCCTTACCGCAGTACAGTCTGATTGGTGATAAAGCTGAAGTCCCAGTTGGAGGGAGTTAGGGGGTTTGGAGAGAGCTAAGCCATCTGAACCATGTTGTGAAGGCTGGATTCTCCCCCCACCCCCACCCCAATACTGCAGCCCACCCAGAATGAGTGCACCCTGCTGCTCCAAATCAGTTGGTCCCAGTGAGGCGGTGGCAGAACCGTGTCCCCAGGCCTGGGGGCACTGCTCAGGGTGGGGAGGCTGCAGACTCTCTTCTCCAAATTCAGAACCCCAGGCCGCCACCACCGTGACTATTGAGGTCTCTTCTTGTCCTTGGCCCACTCAGATGAGACCACAGAGAGCCATCTCATGCTATCAGTTCTGTTTTGTAGTTTAAAGAAATACTTGCCATTTACTCACTTTGAACTTACTGGGTTTTCTGTGGGCTACTAGAGTTTCTCTCGTTCAGTCTCTAGAAAGTCAAATCAGTTACGCCGCACCAGGCAGCCAATGAGTGCTGGATGGTCCTGAATCTTGCCAAACAAAAGGTCCTTTCGAGGTGGCTGTGACAGGCTTGGTCGCTCTCCCAGGTAGCCCAGTTGTCAGGTAATGAGCAGCTTCTACCCTAAGGTTTGGTGGTGGCAGTGGGTTTCCATGGGGGAACAGAGGACCCAGACTACACCCGGCACCCACCCGTGGAGCTGCCCCTTCCCACGGCCAGGTGAGTCTAGCTCCGGGTCGTCACGGGGGTCCCTGCCCCTTCCCACTCACCTTTCCCTGTGCAGCCCCAGCCCACCCAAGGCTCTGCCCCATCACTAGCCACCGCTGTGCAGAGCAGAGGCCTCCACGGGGAGTGACCCTGCCTGGCTGCCCAGTATTGGTCTCTGTCACTGCTGCTATATCTCTGTCGTCTGTGGGGTTCCCAGAAGTTCCCAGCACCTGTGCACAGACCTCAGAAGGGTGAGCCTAATGACCAACCCCCCATCTCTAGGGACCATGCCCCAGGACCATGCATTCTTGTGTGCAGGCACCCACTGCCATCAGTTTCTCATGTATTTCAAGGATTAAAATGGAGAGAAATCTGCTAAATTGCCCATTCTTCCTCCTGCTTTTCCTCCAGGGGAGGGCTTTGCAGAGTCGTCTGGGCGTGGGGCGGGACACACGAGGAGGGGCCTGCACCTCCAGGAGCCTGAATGGCAGTGCCTTGGGAGAGCCCTGCTGGGGGTGTACTGCAGGGTACAGTGACAGGTTTAAGTACCTTTACAACATGGTCCCCGTGCATCCCCAAGATGGGGAGGGTCTCAGAGCAGTTGAGCTTCCAGCGGACGTCCCACCAAATGGACACACCAGAACCTCCTGGGCCCCCTGAGCCAGTTCATCCAAGGAGGGAACAAACCAGTCCACCTCTGCCCTGTAGCCAGGGCACAGGGTTCCGTGGAGTGCTTTGGGCAGCCGAAAGGGTAGGCCTCAGGTGGGTGGCATGTGAAGATCCCCTGGCACAGGAAAGGAAGAGACCAGAATAATTGGTTTCCCCCAAGGCCAAACTGAGGACTTGCCATTTGAGATGAATTCTGGCTATTTCTAGCCACACGTAGCTGCTAGGGATCTGAGGGCCTCCGGTTTCTGACGATCCTCCTTGAGCTGGACTGTGGAACAGCTCCCAGGCCCGCAGCAGCACAGTTGCTATTTGGGGGAAGGTCGTTGCCACGAGTTCTGATGCTAGCATGAGGTCTCACCTGTCTGTGAAGTGACTCTCTAGGTTCCTGTGTCCCAGAGGACCCCAGGCTTCTTGAGAAGCAGACTGCACTAGTGAGAGTTCAGGGGAGAGGGGGCCTTAATCCTCTGACAAGCCAGCAAGTGTCTGCAAGGTATGAGGACAGGAGACCCACAGAGACCAGCCAGTGGCAGGGACAAGGCAGGAATCCCAGAGGCAGCCTGGCACCTTACCCTCTCTGGGCCACAGTGTTTGCTCCCCCAAGCCAGAGACTGCCCAGCAACAGTCCTGTTCTACTTGCCTTAAACTGGAGAGAGGAATCTAGTATTTGCACTTAGCAAAAGATTTTAAAACCTAAAAAAATAAAAAGTGTGCATGACCTGTCACTTTGTATAAAAATAGCAAAAATGATTAGTTTATTAAATCTTTTTCTGTACCTTCTGGTAGTAAAATACATCAAAATAATTCTGTTTAAACTACTGTGTGTAAAAAGCCTGTATCATATGTAACTTGGACTTTTTGTAAATAAATGTTTGTGCACTATGTTCCGTCCGGTTTTGTCTGTCCACACGGCACTACCGGGCAGGCCCCCCCCGCCCCCATGAAGTTACAGGGGCTGTGCACACAGGCGACAGATCCCCGGGGAGCGATTGGGCCTACGTTGCCACTGCTCCCTGGGAGCGGACAGCTGCCGCCGGAGAGCTGCGAGGAGAAGTGAGACCCCCATCTCCCCTCCCCAGAAGGAAGATCAGGTGATGTCTCATGCTGACCCTGCTTGGGTGGCTACTGAGGCCCACTTGGGCACAAGGGGGTATTTTGTTGTTGTTTTTTGGCACAGAATGCCCTTCCAGAAAGTGCTCAACCCTCTTCCAGGCCTGGGCAGCGAGCCACCACCTGGCCTGGAGAGTGATCTGCAGAGGCTGGACCAGGCGAAGGTTGGGTGAAATGGGAGGAAGAGGGAGGAACGAGCTCGTTCCTCCCTCCAAGACCAGGAGATCAGGTTCCTGAGAACAGTGTGTCTGACTGGGGCCACCTCCCTCGGGCCCAGCCCTCCCCGTCAGAGTCCCCAGCAGCCCTGCTGTGAGCCAGGCTGGCAGACCCCAGCACCCTTGGGCTCAAACTGCTCAACGTTCTGATAAAACGTGGGCTCTCCTGCCATTTGCAGCTTTATTGAGTGATGAGTGTTTGTTTGTTTTTTTGTTTTTGCACTTCTGAAAAAAGCGTACTGAAATAAATCCAAGACAGAAGTTACCTGCATTCCCAGGGTCGTGAGTTCAAGCCCCATGTTTGGCGTGGAGCCTACTTATAAAAAAAAGTGATTCTGCACCTTTCAAAATGGGACTTTTCTCCCTTTGCAACCCGGAGCGCCCCCCGGGTCTGATTGGTTCTCTTTGTGCCATCCTGATGGAAGATTGGGGTGCTTCGCACTTCCTGCCGCCCTTCCACACCTCAGTGAGCACCCACTTGGATATTTCAAAGCATGTATTTTCCAGGAGCAGAGCTGTGCATAAAGGATGGGGGTGAGGGGCACTTGGGTGGCTCAGTCGTTAAGCATCTGCCTTCGGCTCAGGTCATGATCCCAGGGTCCTGGGATCGAGTGCCGCATCGGGCTCCCTGCTCCGCGGGAAGCCTGCTTCTCCCTCTCCCTCACCCCCTGCTTGTGTTCCTGCTCTCTCTCTCTGTCATATAAATAAAATCTTTAAAAAAAAAAAAAAGGGGGGGGGGTGTGTATTTCTATGTCTTTTGCCATATTTCTTGACAAAGCAGTGTCAGCCCACCCGTCCTGGGCTGTGTTCTCACCCTTCATTGGCACATCGTTGCCACGGTCCCTCAGCTGTCCTAAGACCTGTCTCCTGAAATCTGACCTCATGGGGACACTTGAATGGACACATCTTCCTTTAGAAGGAACTGCTGTTTAGGTCAGGTGCATTTGTAATTGCACTGTCCAAACTTACTTTCCATCCTTAAAGTGACATATATGTATACACATTGGCCACTTACAAATTTTTTTTTTTAAAGATTTATTTTTTTATTCATTTGAAAGAGAATGAGAGAGAGAGAGAGCACATGAGAGGGGAGTGGGAGAGGGAGAAGCAGACTCCCCGCTGAGCAGGGAGCCAGATGCAGGGCTCGATCCCGGGACTCCAGGATCATGACCTGAGCCGAAGGCAGTCGCTTAACCAACTGAGCCACCCAGGCGCCCCACAAATGTTTTAAAAGAGAAAAAATTTGAAAACACAGAAAAGGATCAAGACAAAAGTGCTTTGTTATCCGAAGGTAGCTACTGATATTTTTTTTTTAAGATCTATTTATTAGAGAGCAAGCGAGGCGGGGAAGGGGCAGAGAGAATCTCAAGCTGACTCCCCATTGATTGCAGAACCCAATGCGGGGCTCAATCTCACGACCATGAGATCATGATCTGAGCCGAAATCAAGAGTCACATGCTTACCCCAATGAGCCACGCAGGCACCCCTACTGATAATATTTTATTGATGTATTTCCTTCCAGGTCGTTCTGCTCTGTGATACATATATTGTCTCACAAAACCGGTAAACCAGATGTGCAGGTTTGCATCCTATCATGAGCATTAGCAAGGTATGAGCAAGGGCTTCCAAAATACCGTTTTTAATTAACTCTTCCTTTTAGAACCTCTTGCTGCAGGCTTGTAAGCCTTCTCTTTGGGCTTCTTGGGATCACGTTTCTGCAGGCTGGTGCCCAGCTGCTCCTGTCCAGCCTGCTGTTCTTTGTTCTCATGACCCCTGGGGGCATGTGGCCCCACCTAAGGCCCCATCTGTGGGTCTTCCCTCTCAGGATTAAGTCGGAAGCAACTCCTCTCCTTGCTTCCTCCCCCTTCATCAGCACGTCTTGGCAGGCAGGCCAGAACTGATCACCTCCTCGGCTTGGCTTTGACCTAGGTGATGCCAGTTAAGACCCTCACGAGAGGGGCGTGGAGCCAGGGCCACCAGGATCACCGGGACCTGCCTCTTCCCTAAGTGGGGGTGGCGCACTGGGCCCGAGGCCATTCTGTGGATTCTGCAGGTGCAGCGCTGTGGGGCCCCGGGGAGGATCACTGAACCCAGCTGCTTGAAGCAGAGTAGGGACAATTACAGCACCGAGAAAGCCAGAAAAGAGCTTGTTGTCAGGTCCCCTTCCCGCTGCCCTTTGGCATCCACTCCCAGAGGCGGGTCCGGCTTCAGACCCGGGCACATCCCCGGGTGGCTGCCCCTCACCACTCCACAGGTCCAGTCCCCCTGTCCACCCGCGCTCGGTGCATCTGGGACTGTGCCGAGCCCCGTGCAGGAATCTCCGGCACATGTGCCCCATGCGGCCGTGTGTGTGCCCCAGGTGGGAGCTGCCTGGGCTGGACCCGCCACTCGACTGGGCAACAAGAGGCGGCTGGGGACAGGACGTGGTCGGGGTGGCCCAGGAAGGCAGCATGGTGTCCGGAGCCAAGGTTGGGGCCCCAGCCTAGCTCCTTGTACTCGCCTAGGGCTTGACCACACGCAGGCTGCAGGGCTGGTGATGCTGGTGGTTCCTGGGAATCTGCATTTTCAACAGCTCTTCAGTGTTGGGATCACTGCAGGGCCTTGGCAGAGTCCTGGGGGAAGTTTGGGAAGAGGCTGCTGCCTGGCCTCCAGGTGGGGAGCCTGATGGGCGGGAGCACATCTGGGAGGATTCCGGAGAGTCCCAGCGGGGACTTGCAGAGAGAGGAGGCTCACGCTGCCACTCAGGCCCTGTCACAGCAGAGCGGGTGGAACGGGGGGCCAGGGTGCTCTGGGGCCAAGTGCAGAGGCCATGTCTCCGGTCCCGAGGGTGCGTCTGTCAGTGAGGCATCGGACTGCCGTCGCAGTCCTGAAGGCCTGTTTATGGCGCATTGGGCCAGGCCGAGGCCCCGAGCGCCACCCTGATTACAGGACAGGCAGAGGGGCAGCCAGGGCAGCAGGGGAAAACCATGGGCTGGGAGTAGAGCTGGTGCCCCCGCAGGAGGACCTGGAACTGGGCTAAAGTGCCCACCTGCAGGCATTCTCAGACCTTTCTCCAAACCTTGTTGCGGGCCCTCCGGTTCCTCTGGGTCCCTGGGAGCAGCACCCTGCGTCCGTGCTGTCCAGGCACTGTCCCTCCTTCCCTCCCCTCAAAGCCCCCTGCCTTCCCCTCCTCCAGAGCCAGCCTGCTCCCTGCTTCTCCGGTCTCTCATCTACTGCTGCATAAAACCACAGCCCACAGGGGCGCCTGCGTGGCTCAGTTAAGCGTCAGCCAGCCCTGAGTTGGGCTCCCTGCTCAGTGAGGAGCCTGCTGCTCTCTCTCCCTCTGCTTCCCCCCAACCCCCCACTCGTGCTCTCTCTCCCCTCTCTCCCCCGCCCTCTCCCTCTCTCCTTCCCTCTCCCGCTCTCAAATAAATAAATAAATAAAGTCTTTAAAAAGGGGGGTGGAGCACAGCCCCCGGTGGCAGCTTGGAAAGCCCGGAGGAGCTGATTCTGACAGCACTGCAGGTTGATGGGCTCAACCAGGCAGCTCTGCTCTCAGCAGGAGTTCAGCTGAGACTGCAGCCCCCAGATGGCCTCCCCGAGGGCTGCTCTGCCCCAGCCTCTCCTCACTCATGGCCATGGCCCAAGCTTCCCTCCAGCAGGACACTGACCTCCAAGAAGCCGGCCCTAAGTGGGCACAGGAGCCACCCACTTGGATCCTCCTGACCAAACCCAGCCACAGGACACGCCGGTGGGAGAAGCCCTGGCCTCTGGAGCGGTGACGGAACCACAAACCACCACTGCTGGCTTGCCCCGAACCAAGCCCTGGGCGAGTGGCATTCACAGCCTGGGAGAGGGGGGCTGTGCCCCTGTGCCCAACACATCACAGCAGGGAGGCCAAGGCCAAAGCCTTCTCAGGGGGCTTCTCAGTCTCTCCTTTCTCTGCCCCAAGTCTGGTTCTCCCTCTGTCTCCTCATTTCTGTCAAGATTGAGGCCACTTACCCAAATATACCCATGATAAAAAACAAGCAGAAGACCGAACTGGAACAAAAGCAAAGCTACAGTATTAAACACACCGCAGAAAGTGGGGCTCTGAAGTCAGGAGGCCTGGCCCCCTTCCCGGCAGCTCACATGGAGAAGCACATGAGTTACAAGGGTCACCGTGTCCATAGGGTGAACACGTGCCCAAAGCTCCAAGGAAGGATGCTCCGCAGGCGGCACACATCTCCGTGACCCGCTGGAGGCCCTGATGGGCTTCGGGGGCCACCCACTGGGGCTCTAGGGAGGCCTGGGCCGGGGGCTCAGAGTGGACGGCCCACATGGCTCCCCCGCCCGCATGGCCACCCTCACCTGCTCAGCCTCGGACCTCTGGCGACTCTGATGCCTCCCCCACAGACATCTCCTTTGTCTCGCTTCTGATGGGGAACAAAGCCAAAAAGGAAGCCTGGAACATCCTGGAGGCCAGGGACACTGAAGGACATGCGGGCACACGGTTCCTGCTCAGCTGTGCTGTTCCCTGGCTGTGAGCCGTGGCCCAGTCCTCTGTGCCTGTCCTTCCAAGACACTGGCCATCTCAGGCCCGTTCTCTACTGTGGAACAGTCTCCACCGGGCCTGCCTTCCCTGAGGACCAGGAGCACCATTCAGCTCAGCTCTGCGTTTCTGGCACCCGGTCAGGGCCCGGGGTGCTCAGGAAATAGTTGTTGGAAAAATAAATCTGTGAAATGAGACCAAAAATACCCCCCCTCAGAAAGGGGTCTGCAGGACACTCAGCTACTGTAGGCGAAGACACAGTGTGACCTACGATAGCCACACAAATGTCAGCTTCGTTGTGTTTGGAATCAGAAAATGTGAGCGAGTGCTTTTTCCACCTGCTAGCTGGAGCCTCAGTTTCCCCATCTGTAAAAGGGAAGGGTTGGGCTGGGTAGCCTGAGTGGCAGAAGCCTGGCAGAGATTGGTGGCCTCCCTGCATGGAGGAGACAGACCTGAGAACTTGGGGAGGCCGAGGATCCACAGGGCAAAGGTGCGAAGGATGAGGAAGCAGCCGGACAGGCTGCTCGGGGTCTGCAGATGGGGGCCTTCTGGGGAGGCCCTGGGGCCAGGTGGGGAGCAGCCGGTCACAGCATGGGCCACTGTGGAGCTCCTACAGGCCCACCTGCAGCTGCAGGGACCAGGGACCAGCTCTTGGGGAAGACTTTATCTGGGGCCCTGGGAGATGTGGTGGCTTTTATTTATACCCCCCAAATCTGCCAGTGGTTCTCTGGGGAAGAAGGAAGCCAAGTGGGCAGGAGGAAGAGGTGGAGAGGCCCCGCCCAACTTAGGTGCTCCCCGTTAGCATGGACTAACCCATAGGAGGTGACCCTTGCACTCCTGACCTATGCAGCACACTTGCTTTCACCTTGGCCTGGCAAGTAGCTTCCAGAATGATTCCATCCAGGAGAGGAAGAACGTGAACACACACTCATCCAACAGCTGGGCACGGTGGGGAGGGTCTTTGGGGAGGCGATCTGGCCCCATCTATCAAAATGTCAAGTGACTTGCCCTTCCAGAAATTTCCCCCAGAGCCTTGTAAAGCGTCTCCGGCCCACCATCGTTCCACTCAGCAGCATGTGCTGCTCAGAAGGAGGGAGAACGGACGTGAGTGTCCGTTACTGGGGCAGAAGGTGGACTGGATGGGATGGGACAGGGTAAACCTCGAGAAGCCAGAGCGAGCTCTACCTGCGCAGGTAAGGAAAACACACGTGTGTCAGGTGACAACTGAAGGGAGGGGGCCATGGGAACACATGATCCCAAGTGTGCAAAAAAGCAAAATACAACCCCCGGCTCCCTGTTGCTGGAAATGTAAAGTGGTGCAGCCACTATGCAAAACAGTGTATGGAGGTTGCTCGAAAAAACGAAGTTGGAATGACCATATGAAGTAGCAAGGCCACTTTGGGGTGTAAACCCAAAAGAGCAGAAAGCAAGGTCTCAGAGATTTGTACTCCTGGTTTGCAGCGGTAGCATTCACAAGAGCCAAAAGCTGGAAGCAAGCCAGTGTCCATGGGGGGAGCGGCGCGTGCATCTGTCCATCCCGCGGAACACAAGTCAGCTGTGAAGGAAGAGAACGCTGACCCACGCCACGCCACAGGTGAACCTCGCAGACACGGGGCCAAGTCAGATAAGCTGGTCACAGAAGGACGAGTACTGTGTGCACCACCGGCTCACGCTCCCCCCTCCCTGTGTCCTGGGGTCACCTCCCAAATAAGCCACTTGGCCTTCAATGTGCGTGTCTGTTTCTGGGGGAACCAATCACATGAGGGTGAGTTTGCGTTTGCTTGCATAGACGGGTTACGTTTTTATATATAAATCCCAGCTGCACCCCAAGCTGGGAGCAACTCACTTAACCTCCCTGAGCCTCAATTCCTGCAGCAATAAGTGGGGCTGGTAGTAGTAGTAGTCGTGGGCTGGGGCGCCACAAGGTAGCACCTTTTCTCCCGGCCCTGGAGGCCGCCAGTCCCTGATCTGGGGGCAGCGGGCCGGGGTATACACAGGCCTCTGCCCGCAGCCTCCCGCCTTCCCTCTGGGCACATTTGCCTCCTAATCTCTTCTTACCAGGACACGATCAGATTGGAGTGGGGCTCACCTCAGTGACCTTTTTAAATCGTAATCATCTCCTGAAATACCCTGTCTCTGCGCACAATCACGTCGGGAGGTGCTGGGCGGTCCAGCCTCAGCAAATGAATCTCAGGGGGACACAATTCAGCGCATCACTGGGACTGAGTTAACAAGGGGTGAGTACCTGGCACATAGCAAGGGCTGTATATGAATACTTTTACATAAAAGTAAGATTTTCTGGACTAGTCAAAGACATGGCCAACAGTGTTTACCCTGGGGTGGCCGGGGGGGGGCGGTGTTGGGGCTGGGGCATCCTCTGACACCAGATTCTATGCTTTTATTACCTTAATTCTCAAACTAACAACAATGATAAAGTAGTAACCCTGTCAGAGCACCTGCCAGTGCCTGGTACCAGTTGGAGGTGCCTGGAAGGTGGGTCTTCTCCTCCCGTCTTCAGGTCAGGCCTGTGTCCCAGGGAGCGGGGAGGGGAGTGCAGACCCCTCCCCAATGTCTGTTCAGCTTTTGTCTCAATTATTTACACCTCCTGGAGGATCAGCCTCCTGGTTAAACCCAGGGGCGCCATGAAGGGGCTTGGGCCTCAAGCCAAATGCTCCACCCGACCCACCCTGCCCCTCCCCTCCCAGGCATGTCTTGGGGAGGGAGGCTTCTCCAGGCCTCCTTCTGCTTGAGGAAACGGCTCCACCTGCTCCCTTCTTTCACCGTCCCAGGGGTCTCAGAGCCCCTCCTCCAGCTGGACAGTGTTGCCCTGGGAACCATTTATCCATTGCTCAAGTGGGGGAAACTGAGGACAGAGGGTCCCCAGAGAGTCCAGATCCCTCTGCAGCTTCACCTACATTATGCTTCAGTGTGAGGTCATTGGAGGTCACCTATCATCCCTCCCAATTCTGGAAGAGGTTGCTCTGACCCTGGAGGAGGTGGGGCCCAGCCAGCTCTGGGGTGTCCTCCCCTGAGGTCGCCCCAGAATTAAACAGGGGAGGAGCCTGAACTGGGGAGGGGACCTACTTGGCAGGGGTGTCCCATGGAGACAGGCTTGGGAAGCTCAGAGGCCTCCCCCACCAAAGGGACAGCTCCACGGGCCCCCAGCAGGGCTTGGGGTCCCATCCCAAGAAGGGTCCTACAGGGCCACGCCTACGGGGACCCCAGCAGACAGGAGTGGGGAGGCCCCAGGACTGGGGGTGCGGCCCTGGGATGGCCTGTGCATTCTGGATACACCGCTGTTTCCAGCCTGCCTGAAGCCGCTTGGTCTGCAGCCTTCTTGTGCCCCATGTGAGGGAAGAACTTGTCTCTCCTTTCTTTTTTCTTCCTTATAAATTTTGTTGAATATTTTTCCTTCAGTTGTGATCTTTGGGGCTCACAATTAACTGTGACATGTAACTCAAAGCACCACTGCCCCTGCCTAGGCTCACTGGGCATCCGCTAGGTCTCAGTTTCCCCATCTGAGCAATGGGAGGCTGGACTCTTGCTCACACTCTATGGCAGGCTTGGAGGGGACCCAGCTTCACAACTGGAGGTGAGGAAGACCTGCCCGTCAGGGTTTGGGCAAATGGAGGGGGTGGGCACCCCTGAGGCACAGAGGCCGGGCCCCCGCTGTGAGCGGTCAGTACTCAGTTCATTGTTCCCGGGAGCTGGTGTGTGTGTGTCTGCTCATGTCTGTGTTTCCATGAGCATGTCTGTGCCTGTGCATGCACATATGTCTCTGTGTGCACAGGACTGTTCCCATGTGCACATGCCCACTAATGTGCATAAACCCATGTGTCTGCAGGGCCACATATGATGCACCAGGCCCTTGTGAATGGGGAAACTGAGGAAGCTTCTTCTGGCAGGATCTAGAGCGGCCTATCCTGCTCTGGAATCCAAGCCCCAGCCCCAGAGCCAGTTTTGGACAGATGGACACGAAGCTCTGTAACGACCCAGAAATGGGGAGCCCTGGAATGCAGGAGGGAGGCTGGTGGTCCCCAAGATGTTCCACATGTGCCCACAAGAGAGTCTACCCCCTTCTGAAGACGGCCGTTGCCTCCGGGTGGGTCTGGACACAACCAATCTCACGTGCTCAAACCAGGTCTCCAGCTACTACCCGAGGAGGCTCCGCCCCATCTCCTGCCTGGCTTCCTCCTGCAGGGCCTTTGCTTACGCTGTTCCCTCTGCCCAGACTGTTCTTCCGGTCCCTTGTACTGCCCTCTTTCCCTAGGTGTGATCATCTCCCCAAGTACGCCGTGCGCCTCAGTCACCCACAGCCCACAGAACGCGCAGCCCTGTGGCAGGTGCCTTTTTGCAGAACAAACGGAATTCAGAATCTGCGCCTAGCTCGGACTAGGCTCAGATTCGGCTAGGGGACCCCGGGGTCATTCCAGGGCAGTTCTTTCCTGCTCCGTGGGCGGGGCTCTCCCGGGCATCGCAGGGAACCACCTCACCCCGCGGGATCTCCAACTGTCCGACTGGGCTCCCCCCTCCTCCCCGAACCCCTTGCAGTGTGCCTCCCCCCATCCCCCATGGTCTGGAAGAACTTGGCTCCGGCGGATTCATCTGTTCCTTCCACGTCATTGAGACTTTTCTGGCTTCCAGCCTGGCTTTAACAGGGGTGGGGGGTTGGTCGCCAGGGCCCCAATGCGGCCCCAACAGCCTTTTGTGGCGCCATCTGCCCTTGTCAATCTCGAGACTCCCGCCTCCAGGGACCACCAATCACAGCGCAGGCATCCCGGTTTCATCACCAGCATCCAATCAGCGCTTCCGCTGACCGGTCGGGCAGCAAGGTGGGAGCAAGATCGCTCCAGCCCCCTCCCCCACCGGGCCCCACTCCAGGGCCTGGCTCTGCCCCCCTCACGTCCGCATCCATCCTCAGTCACCCTGTCACCGTCTGCTTAGCGGACACCCATGGGCCGCCGCTCACCACTCGCAAGGCTGTGCCTTGCTGCTCTGAACCTGGGTCTCCTCCTCTGTAAGATCGAACAGCGCTACCGCTTTGGGAAGTTCTGGCTTAAGTGAGATCCTGCGGCCCCTGCAGGGCTGGCCACGTGGAGGTCTTCCAGGGGCCGAGAACGCGGGGTGGGTTCAGGGCTGGCAACTTCCTCAGGTTCTTGTCTGCTAGATGGAGAAGTGCCCCCCAACTCCCAGGGCTGATCCTGGGGGTCCTGCTTTGATGGAGGCACCCATCCTGGCCCCCAAGCTTAGCCCATCCAGCGGACTCCTTCCAGGATCTGCACCCATCTCTGTGCTGGTCCTCGGAGGGCCCCTCGGACCATGCAATCCCAGCCCCTGGGGGACCTGAGCCTAGTGTTTGGGGCCTCTTGCAGTGTGTGAGGAGGGCCCCATAATTGCGAGTTCTGGTCAAGGTGCATCCGTGGAGGCAGGAGGAAGAAGCTGGATCTGTGGGTTCGTATTACTTTGATCTCTACCTTCTATGCACAGCCATGCAGTTCACAGGCCCAGCCTAAGTGCATGCCTGTTACAGGCTCCAAATATTGGAGGCAGGAGGTTGTGGAACCAGATTCAGGCACCTCCCTGCCCGGGAGCTCCCACCATGTGCTTGGGACACTGATGGCCCCGGGCAGGTCTCTGGGGTCAGAGTCCACCCCTTGCAGGGTCCTCCTCCACTCCTAGGGATGTCCAGGCTGCTCAGAGCACCCACAGGACCCTGGGCCCACCCCAGCCCCACCCACTTTCATCCCCAAGATACACACAGACCAGCTCAGGGCTGCACACTCGCATTGTTTATTTTGCTTTTCCAGTCTGAAGCTACTATCATGGGCATTTAGTTATACAAATGACACTTACAAAAAATAAAAGACCAAGACACCCAGAGTGAGATGCATGGCAGAGATGAACTGGTGGGGGAGAGGGGGGCTGGCAGGGGCAGGGCTGGGAGCCAGGGGCCTGGGGGCTCCCCATGGGGCTCCCGGTGGAGGGCAACGCCCAGCTTCATCCCACCCCGAGACCCAAGGAGTCCAGTCGGACAGGGAGCACCGATCACACCGGGGGCTCTGGCTGAGGCGGTGAGGGGCTCAGCACCAACCAGATGGGGACACAGGCCTGGGCAGGCAGGAGGGAGGGGGCCAGTGAGGGCCCCCAAGGAGGTAGGGGCAGGTTCTCGATTGAGGGGAGCACCCTGCACCCCCCACAGCTAGCAAAGGAGGGCACCAACGCCCAGAGATGCTGTTTGAAGATTCCCCCACAAGACCCCTTGAAGATCACTCGTGGCTACTACCACCAGGCTTGCCTGGGTGCCTTCAGCAATAATGCTTCATTAAAAAAAAAAAAAAAAAAAATTGATTTGGTCATTTTCTGCTTCCAGTCAGGCCAGGGTGAAAAAAAGAGACAGCAGGGCCCCAGCCCAGGGCGGGGTGTGCAGTGGGCAGGCCCACCTGGTGCAGAGGGGCAAGCAGCCGGTACACGCTGGTATCGTCCCCTCCCCCTCTTGTGGCCTTCCCCCTGACGCAGGGGTGGTGCATCAGCAGGGTGCCTGATAGGCTGGGGGCAGGCACCCAGTTCCAGGGAAGTGGGGGGCAGAGGTTCTCGGGAGGGGGCAGGAGATTCCAGTTACCCCACCGGGCCCAGGGGCTCGGGAAGGCCTCCCAGCGCCCCGCCCCCCCGCCCCCAGCTCTCTTCGGCCCCTTTGGGGAAATAAGGCTCAGAGTCATCTGAGGTCAGAAGAAAGGGGTGCCAGCCTCGCCCACAGCAGAGAAGAGAGGACAGAAGGATCTGAGATCCCTCCAAGGACCAGGCACGGGGCAACAGGTGGGGGCACCGTTCTCTCTGGGTTTCCAGTTTGAAAGGCAAGGGGCTCACCACCACGCTGGAGCCCACCTGGAGAAGAGACTTATTAGCAGAAGGGTCTGGGCAGGGCGGGGACGGGGCGCTGGCGGCAGGCTAGTACTCCCAGAGAGTGGCTGGCTCGATGGTCTCGGCGCAGGCCTTCAGGACCCCTGCATGGTCCCCCTTCAGGTAGCGCCCGCCCACCTTGATGGCCACTTTGTTGTAGTCACAGAATTCGAAGAAGAAGTCCACGGGGGTGTCACTGCTGCTGGTGACCGACGAGTCGCTGCCCACTGTCCAGTACTTGCCTGTGGAGTCTGGGGGGGGGGCGCAGTGAGACCCATCAGGCCCCACCCTGCAATCACGGCTTCTGGAGTCGGGCTGGGTTCTGTGTGATGCCCACCCAAGCCTCCCACCCCTGCTGGACGGGGGTCCGTGCCTCTTCCCTCCACCCGGACTTTAAGTCCCACAACTCAGGTGTGGGACACCTTCCCTGCCCACCCTTTCCAGAATCTGGTCTCCCTCTCTGCTCTGCTCCCCCTTCTCTACCTCGGGGGTCCTCCCATCTACACAAAGAGGGAAAAGGGCCTGCTGGCCACAGGATGTCTGTCCCCAGAGCCAAGTCACAGGGCAGCCAGGCTGAGCCCCAAAGTGAGACAAGGGCTTCAATCCCTGTGGCCCCCTGGAGCCGCCCCCCTCAGGACCCACCTTTGATGTTGTAGGCACCGTCATTGAACTCCAGCTGGAAGACGTCATAGCTAGAGCGGTTTGCATCCAGGGTACCCGTGACCTTGCGGCAGCCGATGAAGCCATGCTCCCCGCGGAACACGATGATGGGACGGTTGATGAGCTTCATGAGGAAGAGCTCCGAGTCCCCTGTCCCAGGAAAGGGGAGGGGCGGTGAGTCTCACAGGGTAGGGCTGGGATGATCAGGGCACGGCTCAGAGAGAGCGAGCAGGGAGTCTGGGGTCCCCCAGCATGTCAGCCCTGGGATGACGGGGCGGGGGGGGAGGGATGTCGGTGAGTGACTATGAGGTGGGCAGACCCTCCAGAGAACCCTGCAGTGGGGAGCTCCCACAGGTGGCTACCTGCTGTCTCCACCGAGGCAGCCAACTGCCCGTTCTTCTTGGCCGTCACAAACTTGCCATTGGACGCACGCAGTGTGATCCGCCGATCACGCCACTCGATGTCGAAATAGCAGCTGATGTTCCTGGGGGTGTCAGGAAGGGTCAGGCGGGGCTGCCCCAGGTCCCGGGGCCCCGACCCCCGGGAAGGGCCAGCCTGGGGCGCGGCGGCAGGGCACTCACTTGGTGGAGGCAGTGGACTGCACGCCCCCAGTGGCTGTCAGCGTCCAGTACTTGCCCGTGTGGGTGCGGAAGGCGCACTTTTTGGTGTCGCGGTCAATCTCCAGCTGGAAGGTCTCCTGGTCGGTCTCCTCATCCTGATTGGCTGACAGATCCATACCTGCGGGGAGAGCTTCCGACTGGCACGGGGACCCCCGCACCCTGAGCTGGGGCCGACCCACAGCCCTGCCCTCACACACCACTGCCAAGACCCCTCAGCCTCCACATCAGGGGGCAGGACCCCAGACCCCAGGCAGAGCCAGGCAAGGACCAAGGCTGGCTCTTTCGCGGATGCTAGAATACCTCCCAACAAACCATCTGCACAGACATTCTAGAACCAATCAGCAGAATCTTAATGTGGACCAGGATTAAATATTAAGGATTAATTATTGTTAATCATATTGTAGTTATGTAAGAAAATGGCCTCATTTTTCAGATACCCACAAACATCTCGAGATGAAATGCCTTGATGTCAGGGATTTGCTTGAAATACAATCAAAAACAATGAATATAAGACAGATTGAGCTAGACTGCAGAATATCGCATTTGGGGGAAATCAATAGATTCTATCCTTCCCGTTCCTATATGTGTGTAAAAATCAAGAGTAAGATGTAATAGCACACGTTCGTTTCAGAAAATTTACAAAACTCGTAAATGCATAAAAATGGAGTCACATGGGGGCGCCTGGGTGGCTCAACTGGTTAAGCGCCCGACTCGATTTCGGCTCAGATCATTATCTGAGTCGTGCGATAGAGCCCCGGGTCTCCTCGCTGAGCTTGGAGCCCGCTTGAGAGTCTCTCTCTCCCTCTCCCTCTGCCCCTCCCCACCTGTGCTCTCTCTTGGGGGGGGGCAGGGAGAGTCACACATACCCCTTATGCCCACTGCACCCCAGAACACACTGCAAATGGCAGGTGAACACACCCTCCTCACCTTTTCCCCAGTGAAAACATGCATTTTCTCTACCTCAAAGTGCATGCATGCCACAGATCACGACTTACAGATGATCTAAGCAACATGCTCACACACGTTTCCCTGTCCCTAAATCATCTGATGTGACCAGAGGGGGCTTCCGTGCTCCCACGAGCTGCTGCTGCCCAGCAGCTGATCTCTGGGGCCCCATCTGCGTTGCCTCTTCCAGCTAACAACCTGGAAGTAGGATATTTGGTTCCAACAGAACAAATTCACATTCCGCAAGTGCCTGGGTTCTAAGAACCACAGCAGCAGGGACACCTGCCCACTCTGCTGGCCGCCCAGACTCGGGGCTTGAAAGTGTGTCACCGTTTGGGTCTGGACACCTTTAGAAGACGGGACCACAGTGGGGGGGTGGCATGTGGCCCTTCAGATGAGCAGATGGAGGCTGGTGGACGGGGGAGCCCTGGTTCCCCACCCGAGACCCACCCGTAGTTCTCCACCACCAAGCGGAGGGCCCGAAGGGTGTGAGCCTGTCTTAACCCCCATCAGCACCAGGGGGTGGGGACCTTCACCTCCACTTCACAAAGGAGAATGAGGCAGAGGTGGTATGTCCTTCCCAAGGTCACCCAGAGAGAAAGTGATGAGTGCTGGTGAGCCTCAGGAGGGGAAGTGGGCAGACTCAGGCCTCCTCCCATGCTCTCTCTCTGGACTGGTGGACCCAGGGCCCTCAACAGCTCCTCTCAGAACCCCTTGGGCTCAAGCCTCCAGGCCCACTGGGCCCCCTTAGCCCTGATGTCAAGGATCTGCTGACTATTGGGAGGCAGGTAGTGAGCCAGACCCACCATCACACCCCCAATGAAGAGGAGGGTCAACAGAGACTAGGCCCCCGGGTAGCCAAGCCACCAGGAATGGAACCGTCATAAAAGGCCACTCTGGGGAGCACAAGCTTTTGAGGCAGGAGTCCCCAAAAGCTGGCAGACATGCCCCACCCTATGAGCTAGCCCACCCCAGCCCCATGGCATCACCTGCCCAATGTGTGGTGCACTGGCTGACCAGAAGGAGGGGAGAGACAAGAGGAAAGGCCCCGCCGGGCACACTCTGGCAGCAGACAGGACAGAGGGGGATCTCCAGAAAGAGGGGCAAAGGGGGCAGGAAAGGGACTGGATCCGAAGTCCAATCTCTAGTCAGAGGTTAAGTACGAAGTCAGGAGGCTCCTTCTCAGGGAGACTTAGCCAGGGGCAGCCCCATGCTCCACGGAATCCATACTGACCTGCTCTTCCCACAGAGGAACAGAGGGAGGCCACACCCAGGGCCCCACAGCCGTGGCCCTCTGCTCGGCTGCTCAGACCCCATCGGCTGCTTGTGTCCAGTCCTGGACATGGTCTGATGAAAAGGCCTGGGCCATCCAGGGAGCCACCCAAAGTGGGGGCCAGGCACCCTCGGCAAGTGCCTTCCCCCACTCAGCCCGCATCCCTCTATCAAAAGAGTTTCTCCATTCTGCCAGGAGGTTGGAAGGATTCAGGGACCTGGTGTCAAGGTGACAGCAGGTCTTCCGAACCCAATAGGAAGGGGTACAGGGGGTGTCTCCCCAACATCCAGCAGGGCCCCTCCTGGCTCCAAGGCCCTGCCCAGGCGGGAAAGGCCCCACTTGGCCTTGGAGTCTCTAATTAGAGCTGGGTTACTATGGGAACAGGCTTTTCTTTGGGATTTTTCTTTTCATCAACTGCAGCAGCCGCACTGAGTCACAGGCCCACAGGAACCCTGGGGAGGCAGATGCTGGGCTGGAAGAAGCTCGTCTCCTGCCTCCCCCCGCCCCCCGCCCTGCCTGTTCCTCTGCCTCATGGCTTTTCCTGTCGCCAGCCTCTGAGCCGTTCCCTATGGTGGTTCAGAGAGGGCACTCCATCCCCCTCAGCCTGAGCAGTTTCCAAATTGCCCTGGCTGGTCCAAAAGAGGCACTCCCCACCACCCCATTCAGTTTAGGGGAAGGGGCCTGGAAGTTTCTGCGGCCTCCCCTCCCCTCCGCTCTCTTTCCAGTACATGACCACCTCAGATCCTTCCTCCATCCTTGCACAAGAATTAGGGCGTAAATTACCGCAAATGCCCTGCCTCTTCAGGAGAGCTTTTACACATCCTGCAAAGCCCAGCCTGACGAGCCCTTTTCTCGGCCGGCCGGCCAGCCTGACCTCAGAGTGCCTCTGAGTGGCTGGAACAGGGCGCTTCCTGAGCATGGAGCCCCAGGGCACAGCTGGCCAGACACATGGAGGCTGAGAGACCAAGTGGGAAATGTGGACCCAGCGTGGCTAGAGTCCAGGGCAGGCAAGACTTCCAAGGAGCAAGGCAGGGGAGGGACACACCCCACCTGGCTGGGAAGTGCTGCTCACTCAGCCACCCTGCCATCCTTCATCCCTGCCCAAGCCAGGCCCTCTCCAGTGACATGGTCACATGGATTCCACCTGCCTATCACATCAGTCCTCAGGCACCAGGAAGGACCCCACTCCCTGGTGGCCAAGTTGGCCCCCTTCCCAGAAACAAAGCCTGGCTCAAAGAATTAGCCCAGGGTGGCCCAGAGCCGGCCCTTTACAGATGGGGAAACTGAGGCCAGAGAGCAGGTTGCAGCGTCAGCAGGGAGCACCCCACCCCCACCAGGCAGGCCTGTGCAAGCCTGTGGGCATGATTCCCATCCCCCGCCCCCCCCCCCCCGCCAGCTAAACCCAGGATCCTCCTCCTTCCTGGCTGGCTTTTCCCAACATGTGTCAGAAGCACAGACACCACCTCCTTTGCCACGCAGGCCTGTCCAAAATGGCCTCTGAGACACGCCCCCAACCCCATAGCGGCTGCAGGTCCTCTGGTCTCCTTCCATCCCACCAGGAAGCCTTGGGGTCAGCTAACCTGAGAACAAGATAAGGACACCAAGATCCGAGGCCCAAAGAGCCCCAATCTCAGCCCCTAAAGACCCCTCCCCCAGTTCTTTGTACCTTTAAATTCAGAGATGAGCCAACACTTCTCCTGGCCCAATTTCGGGCTCCCCCTGCCCCATCAGCCTGAATCACACCATGACACTTCCAGCAAGTGCTAATAAAGAGGAGAGGGCATCTGCCCAGACTTGCTCTGCTCTTCCTGGCCTCAAGGGCTGGGGCCAGGTCCACCCGCTCCTCCTCGTCTTCCCCAAGGAAGACACTGGATGCTGCCCAGCAGGCACGCAGCATGCCTGCATGGGTGAGTGCCCATCATGGGTCTGGTGGCCCCACCGGCGGTTCCAGTCCCACCTACCAACCTCACAAGCTCCTTCTCAGCCATGCTGGGCTTTCTGCCCCTCCTTGCCTCAGGGCCTTTGCACAAGCTGTGCTTGTTTTGCCTGTAACACTGTTCCACAGGCCTGATACATGCTACCTTGTACTCATCTTTCAGGTCAGCTCCAGTGATCTCTTCAGAAGTGTCTCCCCCACCCCGCAGTCTAATCTGAGATCCTGATGTACTTTCTGGACCCCCAGGCCTTTGCTTGACACCTCTGGGATGCTGATCATGTCCCAAGAAGAACATCAGCTACAACAGAGAAGGGTCCAGGCACATATACTCATTCGTTCACTGAACATGTCTCACCTGGTAGGGGGCTCAACGTTTGCTAAACCGGTGAGGAGTCCTGCCCCACCTACGCGGGGGAGGGAGGGCACTTTGCCCTGGAGGCTGGGAGGCATGGGGGCGGGAGGTGTCAGAAAAGAGCCTATTCTGTAGTCAAACAGACCCAGTTCTGCATGTTGCTTTCTTGCTGTGTGACCTTGGGCAAATGGCTTCACCTCTCTGGGCCAAAAGGCTCATCTGTACAACTGAAATGATACTGTCCAAATCAATCAGCAAACTCAGGCACAAAGCAGCCATTACCCCACCGGGCCTCCATCCGTAGTGCCATGGGGCTGCAAGCCCCTTTCCACAGTCCCCACCCACAATCAGGAGGGTAGCCATCAGGATGAAGGCAGGGAAGTCCACTCCACCAGGAGGACGACACTGATTGGGCTCCCACCAAGCCATCTCCAGACTCTGGGGGCTCAACTTCCCACTCAGCAGAGCAAGACCCCCACAGGTCCCTCCAGTGGGCCCTCCGGCTGCAAAGAATCAACTGTCTTCCTTGCCAAAGGAGGGAAGAGGGCGCCAGAAGGAAGAGAAACCGCCCAGGGGGAGAATCTAAGAAGGGAAAGAGGGGGGCTCACTTCTGGCGCGCAGGCCGGTAGGAAATGGCCAGGCCAGCAGGAGGCCCGGGAAAGGACGGAGCGCGTTACAGTCAATTGTTCCAGGCGGGGCACTTGGGCTTGGGTTCACGCGAGGGTAGGGGCTTCCCGAGGGAGCCGGGCTGGGGTCTCTCGGCTTACGCCAAGTCCGCCTTCCCGACGCCCGCAGAGCAGAGCGCACCAGACCGGAGACGTGCGGCGGGAGCTGGGCGGGGTTCCTGGCAGGGCGCCATCCGCGCCACGCCGTCCCGGGACCGGGGCGCGAGGAGGGAGGCCACCTCCAGGAGAAGCTCCGGACCGGGGCACTAGGCCGGGGACAGCGTGGGGGGTCCTCAACAGGGAGGACCCGCAGAAAACCGATCCCCTCCCCCTCCCCTCTGCATCTGGTTTTCCCATCTGCAGAGACCGAGCAGGACAAAGGGGGCGAGGGAGGGCCCTCTGGAGGAGCCCGCCCCCCTGCTCACAAAGGCCGCGGCCTCGAGCATGGGGCAGACGCGGGAGGAGGGGCTGGGGGGGAAGGGCAGACACACGGGAAGCACCCCCCAGCAGAGGCCGACCCCTCGGGGCTGCAAGTGGAGATGCAGAAAGGCCCGGATGGCTGGAAGGTGGAAGCGCACCCTGCGGAGATCAAAGGCTTCCCCATCCCGCCTGCGCTGGGAGGGCCGTGGGGGGTGGGGGTGCGCCCCGCAGGCATAGCGACCCTCGCCTCCGCCCGTGAGCTGCAGGCCCGCCGACGAGGGAGGGGCACGAGGAAAGGGGGAGGGGCGTTTCCCCCAACCCGGGGCTGGGCCGGGCGATCCGCGGGATCGGCGCGCGTGGGGAGTCCCAGGCGGGGGTTCGGAGGGTGGCATAGGGCGGCACCTACGCGGGGCCGAGGGAGCCGCAACCCCAACGCGGGGTGGGGGCGTGCAGCGGCGCTCACCGATGGGCAAGGCCCCACCCCTCGCCCCCTCCTCCGGGCCCAAGCGCACGTCCGGCGACGAGGCGGGGTGGCCCGCGCGCCTAGCGGGGGCGCACCCGGCGTCGCTAGGGATTGTAGCAGCGCCGCGGGCGAGAAAGGGCGGGAGGCTGGAGGTACGGGGGTGGGGTGCGCTTTGTGCACCGACCGGGAGAGGAGGGGGGCGGCGTCCCCACTCACCCTGGCGCGTGGACACGTTCCTCTCGTTGGCCGCCTGCAGCACGACCTGGGCGCAGCTCTGTTCCAGGGCGAAGAGCTCGTCCTTGCCCACCTTGGTGGCCTTGCCCGCCTTAAGCGTGCCGCTGGGCCCCGACGGCGCCAGGTAGCGGCCCTCGCAGTCGCGGAAGGCCACCTTGCCGGAGCGGAACTCGAGCGTGTAGCCGGTGGCGGGCTCGGGGCGCGCCACCAGGCGCCCGTCGTGGCGCAGGAAGCGGTGGTCGGCGGTCTGCACGCTGTAGCGCTGGTCCTGGAAGGCCAGCGTGATGAGCGAGTCGACGCCCCAGGGCACGTCGCGGTCCACGGCGATCTCGTCCGCCGGCCGCGCGCTCAGGTGCGCGTAGCGCTTGCGGGTCAGGCTGTAGATGTTGACCTGCGGGTGCATGGCGATGTGCACGCTCCACTTCTCAGCCGGCGACACGGTCTGCGCGAAGCACGACAGGCGGTCCTCGGTGCCGCCGAAGTAGCGCCGGTGCACCTCGGACTGTAGCGACCAGCGGCCGTCGTCGTGCGCCACGATGAGAAAGCGGCAGTCGGGGCCGGGCACCTCGCGCTCGCAGGTCACGTTGCCGTCCTTGTCCGCCGCCAGGTAGCGGCCCAGGTGGCTGCGCAGGCACACGGCCGCGCTGCCCGCCTCGTCGGGCGGCTGCTCCAGCGTCCAGATCTGCTTCTTCTTCAGGCTGCTGGCCGACGCGTTCACCTTGAACCCGAACGCCTCGGCCGTCAGGTACTTGTTGCCGCAGTTGATGAGGCCGAACTGGATCTGCACGGCCTCGGCAGTGCCGTTGGCGGTCATGGTGGCGGCGGGCGGGCGGCCCCGGCGCGGCCCGGGAGGTCGGTGGCGGGTCCCCGCAGCGGCGCCCTGCTCCTTTGTTAGCGACCACGGCCCGGCGCGCACCCTCCGCAGCGCTCCACAAAGCCGGCCCGCGGCGCGCGAGCCCCTTTCTAGGCGGGGTGACGTCAGCGCAGCGAGGCCCCGCCTCCGCCCCGCCCCGGGGCTCGGCGGGGGAGGGGGCGCAGGGAGCGCGCCGCGCGGGGACCCGAGGGGCGCTGGGTGGCGGCTCCGCTCTCCACGTGCCCAGGTTCTGCACGGCCGGCTTCTGCAGTGCCCCTACCTCGCGCCGCCGCCCCCTCCCCCTCAGTGTCAGGGCCCCACCCCCGCAGCGCCGCAGCCTGAGGATCCACCCGGAGCTCGCGACCCGTCGGAGGCCCCCCATCCTAAGCTAGCGGGGAGGAAGGGTTTGAGGTTGTGACAGAGACCGCAAAGGCCACAGAACGCATTAGTACTGGGCGGAGGCGGTCCGGAGGCTGCTCGGAGGAGGTGGCCTTAGAGCAGAGCTTTAAAGGGGAGAGGGCGCACTCACCCACCGCGCAGCGGCAGGTGAGTCAAAGAGGGGTGGGGGGCAGGCCAGGAGCTGGGGGAGGGGCCTACAGACCCCAACTCGCCCAACTCAACACTTGCAAGACACTTCCATGAAGGCCACCCAGACCCCGCCCTGTGGCCCAAAATAGTTCTTCGAGGTAGTGGCAGCGACAAGTGACTGCTGTTCCCATTCTGGGGATCAGGGTTCTGGTCTTCCAGGCACTGGGGTGGGCTGATCAGAGGTGGGACCACTCCTGGCCCCACAGTCTGAAGGGCGGGGTTGGGGTCGGGGCTCCAGGACCAGTGCGCCCTTCACTTTATACCCCCAGGCCCCCACTGCATAGGTGGCTGAGCTGGTAGAAGCCCTCTTCCTTCAGGACCCCCAACTGTCTACCATCCTCCCGCAAAGGGGACACTCCCTGCAGATGCTCACCCCCCTCCCACCTCCTCCCCCTTCTAGGAACACTTCCCGTTTTTAAGGCCAGGACTTTTGCTGGGACATTCCCCACATGCCAAGCAAGCCCCATGGAATGCCAACATGACCACAAGCTGCCCACAAGGTCTCGGGGGCCAAAGGCAAAGAGCACTGAACTAGCTCCCCAACTGGTTGGTCTGGGCCTTGTCTTCTCCCAGGCAAACCCCTCCAGGGATTTTTTATCTTCCAGGGAAAAATGGTGTCACATTCTCACCATTGTGGCTCTAATGTGTTTACTGGCAGGGCCTGGAACCCCAGGCAGGCAGTGGCCATAGCCTCCCCTCCCACAAAACCCATCCCTCAAGAGCCGGAACATCAAAAGTTTCTCATTTTGAGGTTATCTATTAGGCTTGAAACGCAGGATCTCACTGGCTGTGTGACTTTAGGCAAATTGCTTAACCTCTCTGAACCTCAGTTTCTGTTTTGTAGAAGAGATACAAATCCCCCATCTCAGGATGGTCTGAGTGTCCCTGGGGGCATGGAGCTCAGACACCGTCCCTGTCCACCCTCAGGACCCATTCCAGTCCCCAGGAAGCCATGCATCTAATTAGAAAGACCCCAAACCTCTGGTCAACTTCCAAGGCTCAGAGGAGAGGCGGATGAATAGCTCTAGGCATTTCCAGAAGGCTGTGTGGTGCCGGCTTGGTGCTGGCAGCAGGACTGGAGCATGCTGAGACCCGCCTACTGGGATCAGGGCTGGGCGGCCCCTCCCCGCTCTGGCCCCGAGGCCCCCTCCTACAGCTTTGCAGCCTGGAGGCCAGGAAGGGGACTGGAGTTGGGGGCTCCTGCCTGTCAATCAGACCAGAGGTGGGAGCGGGTCCAGTCCTTCCCAGGTGATGCCTTGAGGGGTAGAAAGACTGGCGAGTCGAGATGGGTTTGGCGGCAGTCTGGGTTCAAATGCATGTCTCTGGCTCTCGGCTTTGCCCTCTCTAAAAGGGGCACGCTGACAGCACCTGCCCTGGCATAGTTGCCAAGAGGACAGTAGAAGCTAAAGTTGGTGACTCCACACATCAGGCGCCTAGGAGACAGTTCTTGGCATGTGGTCAGTGCTCAGCAAACGCCAGCTGTTCTATTACTCACTAACAACATCGACGGGAGAATCCTAGGGACACAGACGGGTCTCCTCTGGCCCCCAGGGTCCCCAGGGATCCCCAGGACCCTAGTCGTGTGGTCAGGCAAAGGCAGGGTCTGTAGGAAGCTTTAGGATCCATCAGCCAGGAACTCTGGAGCCTCGTGCCTATTTGTTGAGTAAATTAAAATCGACTGGTGCAAAGGGCAGAGGTGGGGGGGGGAGGAGGAGGAGGAAGGAGCCCTGGGACCTGCCCGCAGGACAAGGGCAGTCCCAGTGAACAAAATTGAGCCTGCAGGTTGCAGGACAGCAGCTGAGTCCCGGGGACTCAGCGAGGTCCGCTGGGTCAGTATGTGAAGCACTGAGGTGAATTTCAACGGACGTGGAACTAAATTACTAGTATTTAAGGTTTTTTTTCTTGAATAGACTATAGGTTCACATGGCCCAGACTGGGAGTCTTTGTCTCCCCGCCCTCCCTGCCCCCTTCCCACCCCACAGGCTCCGTAAGTGTAGTTAGATTTGTTTCTTGAGTTTTCTTGTCTCCACACGAACACAAGCAAGCATGGGTTTGTATTCTTCTCGCCATTATTTTCAAACCTTTTATCACTTGGTGTATCTTTTTTTTTTAAGTAGCCTCTACACCCAATGTGGGGCTCGATCTCATGACCTTGAGATCAAGAGTCACGTGCCTTTGTGACTGAGCCAGCCAGGCGCCCGAAAGCCTCTTGGTTTTAAAACATATGTATGATTATAATTAATTACTGTTGGGAAGCCAATACAAGAACAAAATCTCAGGCAAGTTCAGCAAAAGAGCATTTTCACAAGTCACCCACTGCTCTGCACCCACGCCGTGTGCCCTCCACCGGCCTTCCCCACGCCTCGGTTACATGGGGCACCTCTAAGTCCAGCATGGTCACACGGTGCTGTCGGCAGACCCCGCCTCGGGTCCCTCTGGGGAAGGACAGGAACATGGTCACTGTGTCCCTCGGCCCCACGGGAGCCCAGGCACCACCTAAGCTGCCCTGAAGGAGAGCATGGCAGGAACCAGACCTGAGTGGCTCCTGGGCTGACCACCTTGTGGCTTGTGCCTGATCGGGGGAGGGAAATGAGGCCACTGGGAAGGGCTGCTCAGCTGGCCCCAAACCCAGTTCCCCAGGTGAGGATCCTGAGCCCCGGAGACCCAGACTCCTTCTCTCCAGCCCAGCAGCCTCAGGGGGGAACCCCTGAGCCCACCTCTGATGAGCAGGGGCTTTCTGAGACGAAATCCCAATGTGCGCCTGGCACAGAAGTCAAGGAGTGGACACTGGAGTCCCTTGGGTCCTGGCTGTGACGCATACTTGCCATGGGACCCTCGGTGAATTACTTCCCTCTGGTGCCTCGGTTTCCTTGCCTGTCAGATGGGAATAATAGCGCCTGTAGAGTTTCTCAGGAAAACAGAGGTAGATATAATCCCGGCACAATGTTCTGGAAAAACAGCAACAAAATGTCTTCACCTTCGCTCCTGGAAGTCGAAGTCGGCGGGTGCACTATGATGTTTTTGACGCATGTGTGAAGTTTCTCATAACAATAATAAAACCTGGCAGACACTGTAAAGCCTTCTTTTCACCTGCGCCGTTAACTGTGTGTGAGTGCTGCCCGTGGTGTTCCGACCTCTGCCCTCTCTGTGATGATTCGGAAATGTATCAAGTAGATGGAGGTGGAGAGATGCTAGATGGATGGAGGGATGGATGGATGGATAGACAGACAGATGGTAGGTTGATAGATGCAGATAAATGGATGGATGGGTAGATGATGGATGGATGGATAGTGGATGGATAGATTGACAGATGATAGGTAGATAGAAAGATGGATGATAGATGGATAGGTAGGTAGATAGTAGGTTGATAGATGGATAGGTGATAGCGATAGATATTTAGATACAGAAATGCATAGCTTTATTTCTGAGGGTCTTGTTTATATATTTGGCTTGGCTTCAGCTTCTTTCTCTGAATCTCGCTTCCATCCCTTGGCGACTCTTCCCAATGAGCCACCCCCCTCCCAGTCACCAGGGCTGCTTGCACCCCTCCCTACACCAGGGCATGTAGGGAGTCATGAAATTCCTACCAGGCTGATGCTTCCAGCTCAATCCGGGGCAATGACTGCCCTGACCAGCCTCGGGCTCACCTCCACCCCTCCCTGAGCTGAGCCGCGCTATCCAGGGCTCCTACACCCCGGACTCCCTAGGGGTCCTCCTGGCAGGAATCTTCCCCAGCCTGAGAGCTGGGTGCAAGCTTGACCGGCCCCTGGGGACCCTCTCGCTGGGCTCTGCCCTTGCAGGGCACAGAGTCCGTCTGGTGGGGGAGGCAGGCATTCATTCTCCTAAGAGCTCCAGGCATTGTGCTGAGAGCTTTATCTGCTTTCACGTTCCAACAAGCTGGGCATCTTCCCCATTTCCAAGATGAGGTGAAGGAACACACCCCACAGAAGGCGGATTGGTGGTTGCCGGGGAATGTGGAGGGACTGCTTGATGGGTACAGGGTTCCTTTTGGGGTGAGAGAAATGCTCTGGAGGTAGGAACAGGTGCTGATGAATGTAGTTAATACTACAGAAGTATATACTTTATCTTTTTTTTTTTTTAAGATTTTTTTTATTTGACAGAGACTGAGAGAGCACAAGCAGGAGGAATGGCAGGCAGAGGGCGAGGGAGAAGCAGGCCCCCCATTGAGCAGGGAGCCCGACGCGGGACTCCATCCCAGGACCCCAGGACCATGACCTGAGCCGAAGGCAGATGCTTAACCGACTGAGCCACCCAGGCGCCCCAAGAGTATATACTTTAAAAGAGTAAGTTGCATGCTATGCAAATTTTACCTCAATTTTAAAAATCCATCAACCTCAGGGGAAAAAACAAAGAACACAACCAAATCACGTAGCTGGGTGTGATAGTCCGAGGACCCAAACTCCAGACCCAGACTGTTGACTTGCAGCTGACAACACAGGCAGCTCCTCCCGGGTACTCCCTCCAGAGCAGCTACTCCCCCTCCCTCCCTGGGGGGCGGGGTCACACCCCTCCCTCCCAGGCAGCTGCAGCCTCCCCAGCCTCCCAGCCTCCTCACACCTCCCTCACAGGACTCCCCCTTCACACCCAGCTTGGCAGCCCCACACCACACCCAGTGAGACGCTGGAGACCTCACACCCTCCCCGCCCAGGGCTCTGCCAGCTTCTCTGGACTATCACCCAGAGACCAGGGCTTGGGGCCCCCGGGGTGGCCCTGGGTTCATCACAGCCCCCTTGAAGCTTTGCTTCCTTGTCTGCAAAAGGACAGGGGCGTGAGATCGTCCCAGGAGCTCCAAGCCAGCAGCTCAGAGCTGTGTGATGGGGACTGGGCTTCCCATCCCTCAGAAGGAGGGGAGTGTGGCCCAGGCATGCCCGAGGGGCCAGAAGTTCTGTCCACGTCACAGAGGCACAGATGTCCGCGGCTCAGCCCACCATAAATGACCTGCCTGGAGGCCAGAGCCTGTGAATGGCTTCCGTTGTTCTGCTGTACCCGGGGGGCCCCTCGAGGCAGCCTGGTACAGCCTGCATCCCTCCAGGGCGTCCTGCAAGGGGGAGGGACTCCAGGACCGCTGTGCCATCCGAGGCCGCAGGCTGCACCCTAGCACCGTGGGGACAGAGCCGAGGAGGGCACAAGAGGCCATCGCCCCCGCAAATATCCCCTGCCAATCTCGGGCCGTTGCGCCTTCTGGTTACAAACAGGGCCCCCGAGGCCTAGACAGAACGGAAAGGCCCTAGTCCAGCTTGAAGGAGGGATGTGCCGTTTTCAGGGTCCCAGGATGCCGCACCTGGCAGGAGGGCAGATGCTGGTCCAGCCCTGAGGCCCAAGCGTGTTTTGCAAAGTGAGGCTGCGGCGGCAGGTGCCTGGCAAGAGCCTGGCTAATTAAGAGGTCGTTAGCACCCCGGGCAGAGCCCCACTCCTGCCAAGACATCCTTGCCAGGAGCCGGACCAGATTCCTTGGCCATGGAGAGGCCTCTGGCTGGTGGCAAGCCTTGGCCTGCTCGCATGGGCCACCACCCCACTCCTGCTCTGAAGGGCCTGCCCCCTTCAGGGCTCCCCCCACCCCCCACCCGTGCTGCGAACCCTCAGCGGGACAGGCCTGTCTCTGGCCTCAGCTATATCTGCCAAACGGAGGGGCCATCCACTGTTGCCGGAGCCCGCGCAGAATCCATCTCGGGCAGCTTCGAGGAACAAGGGGTCTGCTCTGCCCAGGTTCAGCGAGGCCTGAGCGCTGTTCTGATCGACTCCTGATGCTCGGGGCGCGGGGGGCGGGGGGGGGGCAGTAACAAGCATGTCTCCCTAGCACAGCTTGCCCACAAGGTGTCCACCAGGGCAGGCGGAGTGGCTTCCAAAAAGGCAAGTGTGATGGAGCCCCTTTCAGCTTAAACCTCTCCCGTGGCTCCCCAGTGCCCGGCGCCCAGAGTGTCAGGGTCCCTGATGGTCTGGCCTCTGTCCACCTGTCCTGCCTCCCCTCCGGTTCGCTCTCCTCCACTCACCCACACCCTCCACACGGGGCTGCAGCTTCGCCCCGACCTGTGCAGACGGCCCTGAGCAATGTGAGTCTGAAGTGTGTGCATTTGGTAAATGTCTTTTCTCTTCCTCATGATTTATTTTTTAAAGATTTTATTTCTTTATTTGACAGAGAGAGAACACGCGAGCAGTGGGGAGCGGCCCTGGGATCATGACCTGAGCCGAGGGCAGACGCCTAACCGACTGAGCCACCGAGGTGCCCCTCTTTTCTTTTTTTAAGCCCGCCAGGCACCCCCAGACAAAATATGTGTTAATGGACTGTTCATGCTGTTGGGCTTCCAGTCAACAGTAGGCTATGAGGAGTTACATTTCTAGAGAGCCAGAAGTTATACGCAGACTTTCAACTGCACGGTGGTCAGTGCCCCCAGCCCCATGTTGTTCAAGGGCCAGCTGTACCCGCCTCCTGCCAAAAGCCCTCACTCATCCTAAAGACCCAGTTCAAAAATAAAAATAGAGACCCTCCCTCGCCTTCCCTGCTGCCCAGGCCTTTCTTGGCTCAATCCTCCCTGGCCTGCAGCCCTTCCAGACTGCAGACTGCAGACCCCAATACTTCCATCAGCGGGCGTGTGACCCCCACCCCAGGCCCCGCACTCTGACTGCTTCCCAGAGAGAACCTGGGGGTGGGGTCCTGGGCACAACAGCCCCTGATGTTTGAAATGCTCCAGCGGGGGAGGGGCAATCTTTCACCACCTGCCTGGCTCTGGGGTCCTGAGCTGGTACAGTCAGTCCTCCACGCCTCCCCAGTGCATGTCCAGGACACTGGACAAGGGTCCAGGCATCAGTGGGGGTGCTCAGATTCAGATGGGGCCGAGGGCAGCTTTGCGGCACGAACAAGAGGTACATCTGCAGCGTTAGTCCCTGGTGAACAAAGCAAGGTCCTCACCGGGCTGGGAACAGGAGTTGCGGGCCATGGGTGCAGGCCATTTGTGGGTCTCCCTCAAGTGCAGCCCAAGTGCCTGTGTATGAGAACTGACTTCTGCAGGCCCCGCCCTTGCCACATGGCCACGTGTCCCTTCAGAAAGCCCACCCGCCCTCCTCAGCCTGGGGGTCTTCTTTTAGGACTTCCGTGTACAGGTGCACAGGTTGTACCCTCCGCAAGCCCTGCACCCTCACCTGGGGGCTGGGTCAGCCTGGAAGGAAAAGGACTTTTATTTTGGCCCGAAGTCACAGCCCCCAGCTAGGGCACTTTTCATCCACCCAGAGGAGCACATTTTTCTAATTCATGCAAAGGCTCTGAACAGGCCCGCAGGATGCTGTCCTCACCCTTCTTTCCCTAGGCCATTCCTGGACCCCTTCGGAAAAACCCTCTTTCAGTCATGGTACCATCAATGCATAAGAAAGAAAACCCCAAGGGCACCTGGGTGGCTCAGTCGTTAAGCATCTGCCTTCGGCTGAGGTCATGATCCCAGGGTCCTGGGACGGAGCCCCACCATCGGGCTCCCTGCTCGGCGGGAAGCCTGCTTCTCCCTCTCCCTCTGCCTGCCGCTCTGCCTACTTGTGCTCTCTATCTCTCTGTCAAATAAATAAATAAAATCTTGAAAGAAAGAA
>NW_027397132.1:2424483-2427300 GCF_003265705.2 Callorhinus ursinus
AAGAAAGAAAGAAAGAAAGAAAGAAAGAAAGAAAGAAAGAAAGAAAAAGAAAGAAAGAAAGAAAGAAAGAAAAAGAAAGAAAGAAAGAAAGAAAACCCTGACTCAGCTGGCCAAACAACGACGCCATTAGTTAATGGCAAGAAATAAGAAGTCCCGAAGAGGGGAGTTTCCAGGGCTGGTTGATTCTGGTAAGAGCTGGGAAAGGACCCTGGAACTTCCCCCACTCCTCACTCTGCCATTCTTGAGTCAGCTTTGCCATCAGGCTGAGCCCCACAGAGTAAAAAAGTGGCTGCCAGGGCTCCGGACATCACATCATCTTCTAACATCTAAACTAGGCTTTTGACAACTGAAGAACCCCTTCTCGGTATCATGTTTTTAAACACATAAGGCAAAATACATAAGATTACAAAGGAAATCAATTACATTAAAATTCTCAACATATTGTTTAAATGTGACATGCTAATATATGTGCTTCTTAATGATACACTAAATAATAATATCTGGTGGTGGATTTAAGAACTACCATGACTTGAGTCTAAATGATATTCTGAAATTTCCACAATAAACGTAACATGGGCTGAAGCCATCAGTGACACTGTTGGTGACCAAGGCCTAGGCCCTGGATGGTTTGTTGCTCACTTACATAAAGGAGAGAAATGCCAAACTCAGTTAGTGACAATCAGCAAGTGATTATTTCCCACCCAGGTTCACAGACTCCAGACTCCCCGATTCCAGCAGCTCTTTGCAGAGGGCTGTTTTTGTACATGGAAGAAACACTGGGGCGCCTGGCTGGTTGGGTTGGTAGAGCACGTGACTCTCAATCTCAGGGTCGTGAGTTCAAGCCCCAGGTTGGGCATGGAGCCTACCTAAAAAAAAGAGAGAGAGAGAGAGAGAGACACTTTCCCAATCCCCCCAGCATATCTTCCCTGACTTCTCTTGGCCAAACTTGCAAAACGTGCCCGTCTCTGAAAGCATGCCCCCTAGAATGACCTTATGATCCAGCAATTTCTCCCTGGCTCTAAACAAAATGAGTTGAAAGCAGGGACTTAGTATTTGTGTGGCCATGTTCACAGCAACGTGACTCCCCCTAGCCAAAAGGTGGGAGCAACCCCAGGGTCTGTAGATGGATGACGGACAAACAGAATGTGGTCCATCCATAAACAGAACATTATCCAGCCTTCAGAAGGAAGGAATATAACACGGACGAGACTTGAGTTCACTGTGCGAAGTGGGCCAGACAACAAAGGACAAATATCAGATAGGAATGAAGTCCCTGGAGGAGTCACATTCCTAGGGACAGGAGTTGAATGGTGGCTGAGCCTGACTCCACCACTTACTGCAGCGCCCAGTAAATGAGACAGCGCCGTTCTATGGGAAGACAGAAACACAGACCATTGGAGAGGACTAGGGAGCCCGTGCCGTGTGGAAAGGGGCCAGCGCTGCCTCCCCCACACGGTGGTGGGGGAATGTTCTGGAAAAGGGGATGCATCCACTGGAGCCAGCAGAGGAGCCGCAGTTGAGGGGGCCAGCTGCAGTTAGATCTGGGGTGCAGGGCAGGGGAGACAGGTCGCAGAGGCCAGTCCTGAGGGCTGTGCTCAGGGGTTTATCCTGAGGGCACTGGGGAGCCATGGGAGGCTTGAGCAGGAGTGTCCCCCACAGGAACATGGTTGGGAGGAGCCAGCCTGGGGCTGCAGCTGGGGAAGGAAACGCAGCCCACAGCCCGTAGGAGAGGACTCTCCACAACAGGGGTAGAGGCCCGGATTCCGAGGGCCTCAAGGACCAGCCGAGCAAAACCCAGAAGATGTGCCCAGAAAGCAGTTTCTGTTCTGGGAACAGAACTGACACCACGAGAGGGGTTGTCAGTGGGGAGCATGAGCAGGGCCTCAAGCCTGCCCGGGTCATGGCCAGTGGTAACCTTGAACAGCTTCCCTCCTCCAGACCCAGCCCCCGGGGACAGAGCAGGACCCCTCTGTCCCTTCCTCTCCTGCTGGCCCAGGCCTCCCAGTTCCCTCTCACCCCACCCCCCAGGCCCTGATGGTGCCCACAGAGTCCCCTTCCCTCCCCCAGCTCCCCCAGCCTGGTAGGGGCTCATGGGGGGGGGGGCAGAGGGCAGCAGAGTCCCCAACCCAGTGTCTGTTCTAGTCGTGGGGTTGTTGGTAAAAGCAACACAAGCAAAATTCCGGTATAGGAGTGTCTTCGAGGACCACACAGCGGTTTTGGGGACGGTGCTGGAGATTCTCACCACGCAGGAGGCCTGCTCAGGGGCGCCTTTGGGGTTCCGAGGGACAGATACTCCTCCCCGCCATCCGCGGTGCCATCAGCCCCCGGTTGAAAGGTCTCTGTCCAGCCTCAGCAGCGCCTCTTCAGGGACAGTGGTGTTCAGAGAGGTGCACTGACTTGCCCGGGGAGGCCCAGCTAGGCAGGGCCAGGCCCCAGACCTGGGCTCCGGGAGGAGCTCTCACTCTCTTGCTCCCAGTGCCTCGGTTTCTCCTCCGTTGCTGGGTGAGTGAGGCCGCAGGGGCTCCCCTCCTGCTCCTTGTATGAATTTCCTGGCGCTGCTGAAACAAAAGTACCACAGGCCATGTGGCTTAAACAACAGGAATTTTCGGGGCGCCTGGGTGGCTCAGTCGTTAAGCGTCTGCCTTCAGCTCAGGTCATGATCCCAGGGTCCTGGGATCGAGCCCCGCATCGGGCTCCCTGCTCCTTGGGAGACTGCTTCTCCCTCAGCTTCTCTCTCTTTCTCCCTCTGTCTCTCCCTCTGTCTCTCACGAATAAATAAATAAAATCTTAAAAAAAAAAAAAAAAGAAAAAGAAAAG
>NW_027397132.1:2427400-2454118 GCF_003265705.2 Callorhinus ursinus
AAATAAATAAATAAAATCTTAAAAAAAAAAAAAAGAAAAAGAAAAGAAAGGGCGCCTGGGTGGCTCAGTTGGTTGGGCGACTGCCTTCAGCCTGGGTCATGATCCTGGAGTCCCGGGATCGAGTCCCGCATCGGGCCCCCTGCTCAGCAGGGAGTCTGCTTCTCCCTCTGACCCTCCCCCCTCTCATGTACTCTCTCTCTCTCTCATTCTAGCTCGCTCAAATAAATAAATCTTTAAAAAAAGAAAAAAGAAAAGAAAAATTAAGTGAAATCAGTGTTTAATAATATACTTTAACCCATTAACGTGCCTCAAATATGATCATTTCAACATATAACCAGCTCACCTCCCCTTGGCGCGAGTGCTCCCCACCACAGGGGCCCGAGTCCCGGCTCAGACACATGTCTCAATACACACGGAGTAGTAAAGAAGGTCTGTGTACTTCAGGCACTGGAAGCCTCGATTAAAAAAAAAAAATCTAACTAAAACTAAAAGAAAACATTCTCCTTAAGTGACTGAGTCCTGGAGCCAAGGCAGGGCCTCAGCACCATCCTTTCTTAAAGGCGCAGGGAGATGGGGACCAGAAGCCCTGCAGGCTGGGGGGGTGCGGGGTGGGGGGAGAAGCAGCCCTCTCCTGGAAACCAGACAGGAGGCCGGGATTCCGTCGGTCCATTGGTCTGTCCGCCCGCCCCACTTGGCTCTTATCTCTTGCTGCAGAAGGCAGCCCATTGTCTGGGGAGGAAGCTTAGAGGATAGGAGGCCTCCGGCCCAGCCTGGTCCTCCCCCAGGGCGCCCCCCTCCCCCCCCTGCCCTTTCCAGCCCAGTGGCGGCCTAAGCCCTGGTGCTGGAACCACATTCCCTCCCCCCATCAACTCTACCTGCAGGTGTGCTGAGAGGGGTTGTCATGTGTGCTGAGGGGTGGGGGGGGATAGGGTATCTTGTTAAAGCGAAAGGAAGAGCGTTGGTTACAAATTGCATACTTGCCATGAGTTCTCAAAATAAAGCAAGGGGCATCCGCACATGGCAGGAGCACTGTGGCTCTGAGCAGGGTTCCGGGCCCAGAGGCTGGCAGGTGGAGAGTGCCTCCCTGGGGGGTGTGCAGGAGGGGGGCTCAGTGGAGGGGGAGAGCATCTCCAGGCAGGGGAGAGGAGGGGGTGTCCAAGCCCACGTGGGGTCCTCGAGGGGGCAGTGGAGGCAGGGTGGCTGAGCAGGGGAGGGGGACCTCTGCAAGGCGCTGGGGCAACAGTGGCCTCGGGAGACGGGGTGCATCTGGGGGCTGAGAAAAGAAACAGGCACATTAGGATAACGGCAGCCAGGTTCTCCCTGGCAGAGAAGGTGAGCTATAAACACAGCAAGGGAGGAAACCGCAGCGAACCCCGACATGCATCAGTGTGAACTCAGGAACTTCAATATCGATCAACAGGCACAGGAATTGATGTGTGTGAGTGCGCTGTATGTGTGTGAACACACACACATTTCCCAGCTCATCCCCCGAGAGGCCCTGGAAGCAGCCACACCTCGTGCCTACATCCCTATTCTCTGCAACAGGGACCGGGGGCCCCTAGGAGAAATATCTGATCGCGGCTGGGACATCTTGTGTGCAAACCAATGAGGACCTGTCAGAGGGATACGGGATTCCCCAAAGACGTACAAGGGGGTCAGCAAGCACATGGAAAGATGCCCCCTATCATCAGCCATCAGGAACTGCAAATCAAAACCGCAGTGAGACTCCAGCCACGATCACACCCACTAGGGTGACCGTGAATAACAAAGTAAGAAGGGAAATAAGTATTGCCGAGGACGTGGGGAGCTTGCAGCCTCCTAGGCTGCTGGGGGGAAGGTAAAATGGCGCAGACATTGCAGACCAGCCGGGCGGTAGAATGACCACGTGACCCAGCAACGTCACTCCTAGCTATGTGCCTGGAGGCACTGAGAACAGGTGTGCAAACAAAAACTCATACACAGGTGGTCATAGCAGCACTGATATTCACAACAGCCAAGAGGTGGAAACAATTCAAGGGTGGATCGCAGTAGGAAAGGACAAACAAAATGGGGTGTATGCACACAGCGGAATAGTATTCAGCCATAAAGACGGATGAAGTCCTGATCCGGGCTACGGTAGGCATGGACCGTGGGAACATGATGCCCGGTGAAAGAAGCCACGCACGCAAAGGCCACATATGGTAGGATTCCATCCGAACGACATCTCCAGAATAAATCCACAGAGACAGAAAGCTGATGGGTGGTTTCCAGGGACAGAGGGTTAGTGGGGATCGGGGAGTGACAGCATAACAGGCATGGGGGCTCCTTTTGAGGTGATGAGAATGGTCTGGAACCAGAGAGAAGCGCTGTCTGCACAACACTGGGAATGCGCTAAATACCACTGAGTTGTGTGCACTTTGGGTTAACTTTATGCGATGGGAATTTCTCTCAATTAAAAAAAAAAGGATGCAGGGATAGTACTCAGGAATAAACACGGAAACTATGAATACACACAACATGCTGGGGGAGTCTCAACAGAATGAGGCTGAGGAAAGAAGTCAGACCAAAAAAGTGTGTGTGGTTAAATAAGGGGCGCCTGGGGGCGCCTGGGTGGCTCAGTCGTTAAGCGTCTGCCTTCGGCTCAGGTCGTGATCCCAGGACCCGAGCCCCGCATCGGGCTCCCTGCTCAGTGGGAAGCCTGCTTCGCCCTCTCCCACTCCCCCTGCTTGTGTTCCTGCTCTCGCTCGCTCTCTCTGTCAAATAAATAAATAAATAAATAAATAAATAAATAAATAAGGGGCGCCTGGGTGGCTCAGTCGGTTAAGCATCTGCCTACAGCTCAGGTCATGGTCTCAGGGTCCTGGGATAAAGCCCCACGTCGGGCTCCCTGCTCTGCAGGGAGTCTGCTTTCCCTTTTTCTCTCTCCTTCTGTTGCCTGTGTGCTCTCTCCCAAATAAATAAATAAAATCTTTAAAAATAATAATAAAATTGCTTTACAACCTCAGAAAATGTGACCTAATCTGTAGTGACAGAGAGCAGATCAGCAGTCACCTGAGGACGCGGGTGGGGTGGGGAGGGATGGATTACAAAGGCACACCGGAAACGTTAGGAGTGATGAATATGTTTGTTACCCTAATTGTGTGGACGGCTTCCGAGGTGTATGCATGTCAAAACGTTCAAATCCGGGCGCCTGGGTGGCTCAGTTGGTTAAGCGACTGCCTTCGGCTCAGGTCATGATCCTGGAGTCCTGGGATCGAGTCCCGCATCGGGCTCCCTGCTCGGCGGGGAGTCTGCTTCTCCCTCTCCCACTCCCCCCTTTCATGCTCTCTGTCTCTATCTCATTCTCTCTCTCAAATAAATATATAAATAAATAAATAAACAACGTTCAAATCCTACACTTCAAATATGTGTGGTTGATTGCATGTCAATCAGACCTCAATAAAGCTGTAAAAAAAAAAAGCGTGACATGTCAAAAGGACACAGGCGCCACATAGAAGGCATGCACACAGGCCAAATCTGAGACAATTTTAGCATCCAAAAAAAATTATTATAATAACGGATTACAACCCACTGAATACAATAGGAAAATGTGATTCTATAGAGATATAAATACACACATAAATTGAAGTTTGAGAAGGAATGCAGTATCTTATAAAATAGCACATCGCCAAAAGATTGATTATTCACCCAGAAAAGAAGGGCAGCTTTCTCTAGAGAAAACCTGGCAGACACTCCTTTAATCGAATCATCAGAGTGAGCAGTATCAGGAAGGGGACAAGCTGAGAACAGAGCATCACCTCTGTGGTATTCCTGCCAAAGAGGCAAAGTCGGAAAGAAAACATGAAGAAAGGGGCGCCTGGGTGGCTCAGTTGGTTAAGCAACTGCCTTCGGCTCAGGTCATGGTCCCAGGGTCCTGGGATCGAGCCCTACATCAGGTTCCCCGCTCAGCGGGGAGTCTGCTTCTCCCTCTCCCACTCCCCCTGCTTGTGTTCTCTCTCTTGCTGTGTGTGTCTCTCCCTCTGTCAATTAAATAAATAAATAAAATCTTAAAAAAAAAAAGAAAACATGAAGAAAGTCAGATAAACCCAAACCACTCCTGGACTGTAACTGCTCTGTAGTCTTTTCTTTTTTCTTTTTTTATTTATTTATTCATGAGAAACAGAGAGAGAGAGAGAGAGGCAGAGGGAGAAGCAGGCTCCCAAAAAGCAGAGAGCCCGATGCGGGACTCGATCCCAGGACCTGAGCTGAAGGCAGATGCTTAACCATCTGAGCCACCCAGGCGCCCAAGCTCTGTAGTCTTTTCAAGTGTCAAGGTCATGAAAGGCAAGGATGGGTTGAAGAAGGGGTCCAGATGTGAGCCAACTAAAGAGACTGACCTCTAAAAGTGACAGACACATGGTTTGGATTTTTTTTTTTTTTTTTTGCTATAAAGGACATTTTGGGGATAAATTTGAATGGAGTCTGAGGATTAGTGGGGAGTCATGAGTCCTTACATAGTAACATATTAACTTCCTGGCTTGGTGACTTTAATGTGACTACTTATACAGAAGAACAAACCTGGGAATATAAGGGGAGAGGGGGCATCAGGTTGGCAACTGATTCTCCAATTGTTTCAAGAAAGAAAAAAATCATTTTGTATTATACTTGCAACTTTGAGTGTGTGCTTGTTTCAAAATTTGTTTTAAAGATTTTATTTATTTATTTGACAGAGATAGAGAGAGAGAGCACAAGTAGGCAGAGAGGCAGGCAGACGGAGAGGGAGAAGCAGACTCCCCGCTGAGCAGGGAGCCCGATGCGGGGCTCGATCCCAGGACTCCGGGATCATGACCCGAGCCGAAGGCAGTCGCCTAACCAGCTGAGCCACCCAGGCGCCCACTTGCTTCAAAATTTAAAAAGAAATTAAAAAGACGTTTTGGGGGGCGCCTGGGTGGCTCAGTCGTTAAGCGTCTGCCTTTAGCTCGGGTCATGATCTCAGGGTCCTGGGATCGAGTCCCGCGTCGGGCTCCCTGCTCCGCGGGAAGCCTGCTTCTCCCTCTGACCCTCCCCCTGCTTGTGTTCCCTCTCTCGCTGTCTCTCTCTCTGTCACTTAAATAAATAAATAAAATCTTTAAAAAAAGACGTTTTGGGTTGCAGAGGCTCTTTGGGAAACTGTGGCAGGAAGGTTTGGATTCCTACGTTTGGGAGGGAGAATGGAAAGGCCCCAGCAAGCAGCCAGGGAGGTTCAGACAGCAGGAGGACGCTTCTGCCAGGGCCACTGACTGGTTGGGGGACAGGTAAAGAGAATCCCTGACCACTGAGGACACAGGTGAAAGACTCACACCTGGAGATGTGCCACATGCATCAAGCTTGACCCCAGGAGTCCTAGCCAGTGTCCCCCGCACCTGCCCACCCTCTCCCTGAGCTTCAGAAGTGCCATCCAGGGGGCACCTGGGTGGCTCAGTTGGTTGAGCTGCTGACTCTTGGTTTCAGCTCAGGGCATGATCTCCGGGGTCCAGCTCCGTGCTCAGCGGGGAGTCTGAACAGGTCCACCCTACTCTAAGGATCTTTTGTGGACTTTGGCCCCTTCACAGGGTCTTCGTGGTACCCAAAGACACTCCATGTCTAGCCTCTACTGTGTGCCCGGCACTGGGCAGCTCTCATCTAATCCTCACCGCTGTTATTATCCCATTTCACAGATGAGGAAAGAAAAGCTCAGGGAGGCCAAACTTGCCTAGGAGGGGGAGGTGGGAACAAAGTCTGTCCAGGCTCTCTAAATACCACTGCCAAGTTTTCTTATTGAAATTCCCTCCTCCAACCCGCAGACTGGGTGCGTGCCTGGGGACACCCTTCTCTCAGCCTGACCACCCCTCCCTGGTTCAGCGGATGGTCTCAGGTGTATTTTGGGGAGAAACTGGAGGAGGGTGGGGCACGGATGATCACACTACCCACACGCTTCTCCTCTTTTTCCCCGACTCCTCATTATTAGTAATGGGCCACCCTTGACTGCCGTGTGACTTGGGACAGATTACCTACTCTCTCACCCTCAGTTTGCCCATCTGTAAGAGGTTCATAATCAAGTAACTAACGTCCACCCACGACCCACTTCCAGCACTACGGGCAGGAAGGGGAAATGGAGGAGTTGGGGGGAACTTGGGGGTCAGTCCCAGGGCGGTAACAGAGCCCCGGGGGCGGGGTCTAGGTAGGGAAACACTGACGGGGACCCCAAGGCCTAAGTCCGTGCATTTGGTACTCACAACAACCACGACCGCAGCTACTATTACAACCCCCACGCCGGGGGGCGCCGTGACTCAGCCGCGCCGCCGGGTCGGGGCCGGGAGCCGGGCCCCAGGTTCGGCGCGGTCTGAGCGCCGGGCGGCGGGGTGGGCCTCCGCTTTGTGGGGCTGAGGGGGCGTGGCCTCGCGGAAAGGGACCAATCCGGGGAGGCCCCGGCTCTGGGAAGCCAATGGCGCGGTAGTGGGCGGGGAGAGGGTGCGGGCGCCGCACCGGGGCCCGGGGGACTGGGGGGCCTGGAATCAAGCAGGGGGGACCCGAGTGAGCAGGGGTCCCGCCCGCGACCGGAGAAGCCTGCAAACTGTGGGCTCTGCTGGGAAGGGGGCGACCCCTGCTCCGCGGTACTTCCGTCACCCCCCGCGTCTCGGGCCCGGCGCCCTCCGGGACCCCCTGCCGCGAGCCCCGCCCCCGCCCCCGCTTCCTGCCGGCTGAGCCAGCCGAGAGCGCCGCGGGAGGCGAGGGGGACGTGGAGGCTCCAGGCCCGAAGCCCGACTGGCTTCCTGCAGGGCGTGGTTTCTCAAATCTCCAACCGGAGGCACCTTCCCCAAAGTCGCCCCTTCCACCCTCCACACCTCTGCTGCTGCGCTGCTCCCCGCTTCCCGCGCCGGCCGGCCCCCCGGCCACGTCCTCGGACTGCCTGGAAGACTTTATTGTCAGGTAGTCCTTCCCCATCCGCCGTACTCTCCTCTACCTGGGCTCCTGCCCAGCACCCGTCCCTTCCCTCCTTTTGACTGGTTTTCTTTCCACGTTTCACTCTTCCCCTCAACTCCTGAGCCTGGGTGACAACCCTCCTCCTCCTCCCTGCCCCCCCTTTCCCCCCTCCTCCTCCCCCCCGCCCCTCCCCTCCCGCCGGACGACAATCAGTGCTCCAGGGGTGCGCATGTGACCAAAACTGCCCAATCAGGAACAACCTCAGGGCTGTCGCTTAGCCTGCTGGCTCAGGACACAGCTGCCTGCCCCAGGTCAGTGTGGCCTGTGGTTATGACACCCGATCCTGTAGCAGGCATTTGGCCACCTTGTAGACAAAGCTGGCCTATGGAAAACACAAAGCCAAGAAAGGCACAGAAAAATTGAGCCAGAACCCTGATAATACCATACCTGAAGTCTCATTATCTCTAGACAGTTACCGAAGCCAAAATTAATTGTTCTAGGCAAGATTCAGTGGTGTTTTCCAGTTTTTGCAACGTGAAGGTATTCACTGACAATGTTATACCATTCTCACATCAATCCCGGGAAGATACTCACTCTCATTATATAGCTAGGGAAACTGAGGCTCAGAGGAGCTAATTTCCTCAGTTTACTCAGCAAGGCAGTGGCAAAATTGGGACCAGAATCCTGACTGTGTCGGGGACGCTGTATTGATTAGACCTGGGTGGGTAAATACAGAACGTACAGCCTATTTTCACTTTTGCACTCATGACAGACATTACCAATCAGCTGCCAAACTATTTCCTGCTGAATCCACAAAAAGTCTCTGACTCTCCCATTATCTTTTTTCTTTTTTTTAAGATTTTATTTATTTGACAGGGGACAAAAGGAGGAGGGAGAAGCAGGCTCCCCGCTCAGCCAAGAACCCTATGCAAGGGCTCAGTCCCAGGACCCTGGGATCGGGACCTGAGCAAAAGGCGGACGCTCAACCAGCTAAGCCACCCAGGCGCCTTGACTCTCCCATTATCTTAAGAGACCAGACCTTGTTTCTCAGATCCTGACCACCAAGAGCTTATCAGATCTCCCACACTGGCTCAGTTCATTTGAATTGAATGCATTTAGTGGAATCAAGGGCAAAGGGGATTCCAAAATTCTCAAAGCTGGGGGCCTCTGCAGAAGGGCAGGCAGGGGCAGCCACAGTCCCCCTCCGCCTTGCCCTTTGCCCAACTGGGAACATAGAGGCCCAGAGAGGGGCTAAGTTTTCCTGGTATCACACAGTACCTGAGGGCAGAGCTGGGGACTGTCGCTGAACCCAGTGTTAATTACTACCTTTCTGAGGTCCCTAAAACAGTTGGACCAGAACAGGGCAACAGTAGGGGTGGCGATGAAGTGAAGTGGGGATCTTGGGTAAATCTTGGAGGTAAAATCAGTGTTGGAGGGTGGAGACCGTCGGAACCGGAAGATGTGGTCCAAGCCCCTTGGCTGAGGAGGCTGAGGCCAGAATGGATGAGAAGTATTCCCGCCTTTGCCATGTGTCATGGCCTGGACAAGCACCCACGTCTCCTGTGTCAGGAAGAGTCATCCAAAACCTGGAAGTGAGGCCCAGAGCAGGACTGCCTTGTGTAACGTGTCCACCTACAGATGACTTAACTCTCTAAGAAACTTCCGTTTGCCTTGCTATTCATTTTTAAGGGCTCAGACTTGATGAAGTTACAGGTTAACCTGTGGATTTGTGTCTGGTAGAAAAGATAACACCAAAAGTTGCTGGGTTTTTTTTGTTTTGTTTTCTTTTTTAGATTTTATTTATTTGAGAGAGAGAGGGAGAAGCAAACTCTGCTGAGCGGGGAGCCCGATGTGGGGCTCGATCCCAGGACCCTGGGATCATGACCCGAGCTGAAGGCAGACGCTTAACCGACTGCGGCACCCGGGCGCCCCCTATGCTGTACTTTTCAACTCTGTGACTTATTTATAACTGAAAGTTTGTATCTCTTAATCCCTTCACCTATTTCAACCATTGTGCCCCTCCACCTCCCCTCTGGTAATCACCAGTTTGTTCTCTGTATTTAGGAGTCTGTTTTCTTGATTGTTCATGTGTTTGTTTTCTAATTCCACATGTAAGTGAAATTTTATGCTATCTGTCGTTCAAAGGTTACTCTTTTTTTTTTTTTAAAGATTTTATTTATTTATTTGAGACAGAGAGAATGAGAGAGAGAGAGAGCAAATGAGAGGGGGGAGGGTCAGAGGGAGAAGCAGGCTCCCTGACAAGCAGGGAGCCCGATGCGGGACTCGATCCCGGGACTCCAGGATCATGACCTGAGCCGAAGGCAGTCGCTTAACCAACTGAGCCACCCAGGTGCCCCAAAGGTTACTCTTGATTGCCCCAAAGGACATTAGTCAGGTTTTGTTTTTTTATTGAATTTAGGAATCTCATCCCAGCATTTTTTTATAAAGATTTTATTTATTCATTTGAGAGAGAGAAAGAGCACAGGGAGCCACAGAGGGTGAGGGAGAAGCAGACTCCCCGCTGAGCAGGGAGCCCAGTGCGGCTTGATCCCGGGATCATGACGTGAGCCAAAGGAAGATGCTTAACCCACTGAGCCACCCAGGCCCCCCTTATCCCAGCATTTTTAGACGAATTGAATAAATGCCAGTTTCTCAGGAGGGTGGGAAAGAGGGAAAAATATAGTTCCTCAAATGCTCTTTGCATCAGTTTACCATCTTGGTGCTCCCTCATTAATTAATGAGTTGAATTACATCTTTGACAAATGCTCCTTGTCTAACTGTATGAGAGTCATGATTTTAGGTTTTTTTTAAGGTTTTTTTTTTTTTAATGTAATCTACCCTGCCGACATGGGGCTCAAACTTGCAACCCCAAGATCGAGAGTCCCATGCTCTACCGAGTGAACGAGCCAGGTGTCCCAACTTTAGCTTTTTGGAAATGATACTTTGACACCTATCCCCCAGCCCAGGGCCCTTCCTCCCCAACCTTGATCAGGTCTGGATTGGAAGGGGGTCAAGACCTGGGTCTCTCTGGATATTCACTACCCACCCCCCCTACTGCTCCCAGGTCAGAGTCACCCCCCAGCCCATTCTGACCCATGGAACTTGGAGGTCCAGCTACCATTAGCTGGCAGGTTCAGGCTAAGCCCCCAGTTTCGTCTCAGGGGCCCTGGGGAGCTATGGATGGTGTTATGGTGGGAGAAAACAGGCAGGCCCATTGTATCCCGAAGGGCCCAGCACAGCCCATTGGCCTCCATATTTGTCAGTGTCCCTGAAACCACTCTGGGACAAAGCGTGGCCAGTCCCAAGCTGGGCAATGCCAGCTGGGCAGTCACAGCCCCACACACCTGCCAGACGCCACCCTCTTACCCACCTGAGTGACCGACTTCACTTGTTGGGACCAGTTCTACTTCCCAGCCTAGATTGCCTCTCCCCTCCCCTCCAAATTCTACCCACTTTTAAAGCCTGGCTTAGGGCGCCTGGGTGGCTCAGTCGTTGAGCGTCTGCCTTCGGCTCGGGTCATGATCCCGGGGTCCTGGGATCGAGTCCCACATCGGGCTCCCTGCTCGGCGGGGAGTCTGCTTCTCCCTCTCCCACTCCCCCTGCTTGTGTTCCTGCTCTCGCTTTCTCTGTCAAATAAATAAGTAAAATCTTTAAAAAAATAAAAAATAAATAAATAAAGCCTGGCTTAACCCTCCCTGCTCTGAGAAGCACCCCATCCAGTTCTCTCTCCTCTAACCCAGCCAGGACATGGTCCTCAGGCCCCTGCTCTGGACCCGCAACTCGGAGGGATGCTGGGGTCCCTGGGCCTCAGGCTAGGACAGATAAGGCTAGTTCAGTTGTAATTTGACAACATAAATATATAATGATTGGCGGTTATAAAACCTGTATTGACTCTTATTATGCGTTTCTTGAACGCTGTATTTTTTTTTCTTTTTTTGTGTAAAGGGCTTCTAAATAGGTTTGAGGCAAAGGCTTCCGGAGGGGCCCCTACTCCAGGAAGGGTCCAGCCCCGCCCAGCTTGGCGAAGCAGGCGCGTCTCTAGCGCCACCTGGTGGCTGTCAGGAGCCCCGCAGCCCCATCCGGAGGTAGAGATGGGCGCAGGGTCCCTGAGCGCTGCGGAGTCTTGGGTGGGGTCCCCTCCTCTCCTGCGCCTAGGAGGAAGCAGGCTGTGTCTTTTGTCTTGGTAGTCGTGGACAGCTTCGCTACGGAGGCACGTTGGAGCTGGGCCATGCAGACAGTTATTAATTCGCATTCCCAGTCTAGCAAGTCATTCCAAGTCTAGTCTGGGTGCAAGAGCCAGAGTGTGGTCTTTCCGTGAATTAGGTGGGCAGCACGCAGCTTGCCGCTAACTCCAGCAAGCCTCATTCTTGGGGCCCTTATACCCATTTTACTCATTGGAAAACCGAGGTTCGGTTCTTAGAATATTGGTGCTGCTGCCGTGGTCCACTCAAACCTGCCCCAGCCCGGGTGTGTATAGGGACGTTGCAAGTGTGCGCGTGCGCGCACACGCACGGACGCCCAGTGTGCCACCAGGGAATTTATGATCATCCTTGAAGGCCTGTTTATTGAACAATTCCCTTTATTTAGAGTAAGGGAGTTAGTCTCCGAGAGAGCCTGACCCGGCTGAGTCAGCAGGGAGTTCAGAAGGGGCCAACTCTGTCCACCCAGCCCCCTTCCAAAGGCCTGGGTCCCGAAACTAGAAACAGCCAGCCCCCACCCCACGCCGGTTCCTTCCAGTCGGCCCCACCGACGGCAGAGGCCAAGCTCAGGGATGGAGGTGCCAGGAGGGTGGGAGAAATGCCCGTGCTCCTGCCCCCTCCCCAGGTCGGGTTTCCAGCTCCCTACTTCTTCCCTAAATCCTCAGGCCACATCCCACCACCAACCCCGCCCGGGGATGGGGCCGGAGGCAGCCTGGAGCCGGTGGGTGGAGAACTCCGGGGCGGTTGTGCTCCGCGGCCCGCCGGAGCTTGGGGGTGGGGCCTCTGCGCGGGCAACGCCCCTCCCCAGCCCCTTTTGGAGCATCCCTCCCAGCCGCCCCCAGCTCCCGGGAATTCCGCTGAGTCACTTCCGAGGCTTCTGCGGCAGCCCCAGAGGGAACAGTAAGTGTCGTTCGATTCCCTAGGCAGCGGTCCAGCGCGCACCTGTGGAAGACCCGGCCGGTGTCTTGTCTAAAGGCCTCATCGTAGACAACGAGGCCAACCCTACCTGGTCCCCTGCCGTTCTCTCCCATCCATCCTAGTGGCCACGCAGTCTCCGGCCTCAGGGCCTTTGTACTAGCTTGTGCCCTCTGACTGGCACCCTCCTCCTCGGGCACCTGTAGCCTGCACCATCCTTCCCACGGTCACTGCCAAGGCATTTGCTCCCGCGGGGATGTGTCAGAGAAGAGCAAGGAGGCAGCTGCCCGCCTGACCCGCAGATGCACGGATGGGCAGTTAGATCGGAAAAGATGCAAACTGCAAACCGGGGCGCCGCGCGCCGCGCGTGGTGCAAGCGGACAGGTGTGTGCGCCCAGTCTGCGTGACCGTGTGACCGTGTACGAGGCTGCCCGTGCGCAGCGTGGGCACAGGCGCGCTGAGCTCGCATCCCGCGAATTCCCTGCCAGCCCCGATGCGGTCCTCGCAGCCATTGTCTCCCGGCTCCAAGCCCACCCTTCACTACGAGGCTCCGGCTGGGGTCTGCAAACTACGATTCCCAGAATCCCTGGTCGCCCCCGGAATTCCTGCTAGGTTCGGCCAATAGGAGGCGCCGGGACTCTTAACCTTTCGGGTGCCGGGGACTTTGCGGTCGCCTTTAGCATCTAAGGGTGGCATAGGGACCCCCTCTCAGAATCATGCTTTTTAAAAAATGTTGAAGCCTTTAAGTTGTGTGTGTATGTTTGTTTTTTTTTTAAGATTTTATTTATTTATTTGACAGAGAGACAGCGAGAGCAGGAACACAAGCAGGGGGCGTGGGAGAGGGAGAAGCAGGCTTCCCGCGGAGCAAGGAGCCCGATGCGGGGCTCGATCCCAGGACCCTGGGACCATGACCTGAGCCGAAGGCAGACGCTTAACGACTGAGCCACCCAGGCGCCCTAAGTTGTGTTTTTATTGTATCCTGCCTTTTTAAAACTGGTAAAATAGGGCGCCTGGGTGGCTCAGTCGGTTAAGCGACTGCCTTCGGCTCAGGTCACGATCCTGGAGTCCCAGGATCGAGTCCCGAATCGGGCTTTCAGCTCAACGGGAAGCCTGCTTCTCTCTCTGCCGCTACCCCGTCTTGTGCGCGCGCTCTCTCTCTCATTCTCTCAAATAAATAAATAAAATCTTAAAAAAAAAAAACTGGTAAAATAGCATAACATGTCCCATCTTAAAACAGTTTTAACTGGGGAGTTTAGTCATAAGTATTCACTCTGTTGTGAAACAGCACTCCAGCACTCTCTCTCTTTGCAAATCTGAAACTCTGTATCCTTTAAATTCTCCTTTCCCCTAAACCCCCTGGTAATCACCTTTGTACTTTCTGTTTCCGAGGACTTGAGATATGCCGTGTCAGGGCGATTCGTACAGTCCCTTAGCGGCTGGCTTACTCACTCAGCATCATGTCCTCAAGGCCCATCCATGTCCTAGCACGTGTCACAATCCCCTTCCCTTTAAAAGTGGAATTATGGGGCGCCTGGGGGGCTCAGTTGGTGAAGTGTCTGCCTTCGGCTCAGGTTATGACCCCGGGGTCCTGGGATCGAGCCCCACGGTCGGGCTCCCTGCTCAGCGGGGAGTCTGCCCTCCCTCTCCCTCTGCCTGCCATTCCTCCTGCTTGTGCTCTCTGCCTCTTTCTGTCAAATACATAAATAAAATTTTTTTAAAAAGTGGAATTATATCTCATTGCACGTACCTGTTGTTTATCCATTTGTCATGGACAGACACTTGGTCAGAATGAAGCACTTTTTTTTTTTTTAATTTATTTATTTTAGAGAGAGTGAGAGCACAAGTGGGAGGGGCAGAGGGAGAGAGAGTCTCAAGCAGATTCCCTGCTGAGCATGGAGCCCGACTCCACTCCAGGACCCTGAGATCATGACCTGAGCCAAAACCAAGAGTCAGGGTGCGTGGGTGTCTCAGTTAGTTAAGCAACTGCCTTCAGCTCAGGTCATGATCCTGGAGTCCCTGGATCGAGTCCTGCATCGGGCTCCCTGCTGGGCAGGGAGTCTGCTTCTCCCTCTGACCCTCCCCCTTCTCATGTGCTCTCTCTCGCTCTCTCTCATTCTCTCTCTCAAATAAATAAATAAATAAAATATTTAAAAACAAAAAACCAAGAGTCAGGGCGCCTGGGTGGCTCAGTTGGTTAAGCGACTGCCTTCGGCTCAGGTCATGATCCTGGGGTCCCGGGATCGAGTCCCGCATCGGGCTCCCTGCTCAGCAGGGAGTCTGCTTCTCCCTCTGACCCTCTTCCCTCTTGTGCTCTCTATCTCTCATTCTCTCTCTCTCAAATAAATAAATAAAATCTTTAAAAAAAAAAAAAAAAAACCAAGAGTCAGAGGCTTAACCGACTGTGCCCCGCCCCCCAGGTGCCCCCAGAATGATGCTTTTAAATTCATAAAATAAAATGCATAGAATTACAAAGGAAACTTTGTGACCACAGCTGTCAGCAAGTTGAAAGTACAAATGTGTGGCCTGGTAACCAATACATGCGTTTATTTATGCACTAAATAACATTTCTCAAGCCTAGAAACTCGACTGTGGGGGCTCCGGTCGGGTTTCTGTCCACCAGACCTCGGGTTTTCCCATTATATCGTCCAAGCGATGCTGTAGGGGAGCCCAGCTACTTCATTCCTAAGAACATCGTGATCAGTCATCCTCCAACAAAAACTCCTGCAGAAGGCGCCTGGGTGGCTCAGTCGGTTGGGCGACTGCCTTCGGCTCAGGTCATGATCCTGGAGTCCCGGGATCGAGTCCCGCATTGGGCTCCCTGCTCAGTGGGGAGTCTGCTTCTCCCTCTGACCCTCTTCCCTCTCGTGCTCTCTCTCATTCTCTCTCTCTCAAATAAATAAATAAATAATCTTAAAAAAAAAAAAAAAGAGTCTCCGCTCAGCCTCTGCCATTCGGGGTTCCACCAGCCCCCTGAGATCAGGAGGCCATGCCAGAGGAATACCACCCCCTGCTGCCCGCACACAGAGGTACCCGCACTGGGATGAGGATGCTGCCCCTCCAAAGGTGTGCAGGTCACCCATGGTAAGTCACTCCCGTGGGCTTCTTCCTCCCACTTATCCCAGGAAAGTTCTGGCCTGTCTGCCTCACTGAGTGTAGGCCACAGATGGGTTGGTTGAAACTTCAGTCTACAAACCTGGCAAACTGTTAGAGGCCCTTCCAGCCACACCAGCGGATCCCTTACACTCTGACTCTCTGGGCCGCTGTTGATACCCATAAACCCAGCCCCCCCCCATGCTGTGTCGTAGTCCACCCTGTTGGGCCTCACACCCCAGAGCCCTTCTCCACCCAGAGCCCTTACCTTCCTATTGATGGAAATTAGCAACATCTGGGGACACCTGCTGGGCCCTTCAGTGGGTTAAGGTCGGCCTCAGGCTCAGATCATGATCCCGGGGTGCTGGGATCAAGCCTCACTTCCCGCTCCTTGCTCAGCGGGGAGCCTGCTTCTCCCTCTGCTGCTCCCCCTGCTTGTGCTCTCTCTCTCTGACAAATAAATAAATAAAATCTAAAAAAAAAAAAAAAAAGGAAATTAGCAACATTTGTCTTTCATTTGGAGTATAAGCTATTTTCTCCAGGGTCAGCCTTGACTTCTGAGCGCCTGGGGCTGGCTGAAATCTGATCTTCATTCCAAGGTGGTGGTGGGGGAGTCTGCAAGAGATGAGGGGGTTACGGGGTCTTCAGCAGGGAAGGTTAGATTCCTCAACCAGCCCCGGAAGCTGCAGCACCCGGACTCTGAGCTTCAAGTGCATTCACCCAGATGTCCAGACTCAGAGTGCCCAGCCCCTCAGTGCAATCATGTGCATGAGAGAGGGGGTGCCTGTGTACCCTCTAGGCCTCACGTTTCTCATCTAAAAAAGGAGGAGAGAAATGTCTCCCCCAGTAGGGTCTCTGGGAGACTGCAGCCAGACCTCTTGGTGGGTGGGTGATGGCTGGGTCCTGGGACTGCTAAGGACGCTCCTCTTGCTTGATGCTGTCCCACGGCCTCCTCTTGTCCAGCAAGGCCTGGGGTGAGGCAGAGCCTGAGGAGGTGAGGGAGGGTTGAAAATGAGGTGCTATGGGGGGGATACCTATGGTGGCCTGGGTCGCATCAGGAGAATCCCGTCACTCCGTGATGCTTGGAATGCGGACACAGAGAGCCACCTAGCCAGGGAGGAGAATGTCCCCGCTAGAGGGCACCCGAGAGGTGTGTCTTCCAGCCAGTCCTGCCTCATTCCTGCCCCGAGCCCCTGTCAGCCCCCCACCCCTCCTTCCTCACTCCTAGGCCTCGCCTTCACTTGAGCTGCTTCAAACCCTCTACCAAGGGCTCTGTTGTCCCCCGGCCACCCAGTCTCTCTCTCTGTCAGTCTCTCTTGCTCACACTCCCGCCAGACCCTGCCCTTCTCAGCGGGGTCATCTTGGCCTAGTCATGTAACCTTGCTGCTTTTGGGGGTCTCCATCCCCCAGGAGGGTCATGGGAGGCTTTCACCAGAAAGCCCAGATGCAGTGCCCATGTACGGGAGTGCAAACATAGTGGGAGGAAAAGCAGGCTACTGTCCTTTTGCTTTCTCTTTCTTCTCCCTTCCCAGATGCCCTTTCTGAACCTCTCCTCCCTTCCTCCCTACACCCTCCTCCCTTCCTTCCTGCTGGCCTGGGTTGCCCACAGCCCTCTGGGGCTCTCTGGGCTCTGTGTCCCCAACAGGGTTGACCGACTGGCTGGCACCCACCATTCCTGTGTGTCCTTGCCACCCACAGAGGCTTCCTGAGGATCCGGCCACCTGGAATCCAAGGCCAGGTGACCTGCCGGCCTGTGTCCTGCCGGGACACTGGCCCTGAGCCTCACCTGGAGTGACCCTGGCCCCCCACCCTAGCAAGTCCTCCCTTCTCCCAGGGGGGGCTCAGGAAAAGGGAGCCCCATACAGACCCCTTTGTCCAGCACCTACAACATACCTCGGGCTCACACTCGGCATTTTGCACACATCACTGCATATAATTCTCAATACACTTCCCCCAAAGGGATTATTGGTTGCCCCATTGTACAGAAGTAACCGAGGGTCAAAGAGGCTGACCACCATGTCCGATTCCAAGCCATTGTGCTTTTTTCCCCCTTTCACTGTGAAAAGTTTGTGCAGTATTTCAAATACACGGAAAAGGACAGAGAGGACAAAAACGTACTCCCAGACCCAGTCATCACCTTCCCGTGTTTCCTTCAGCTTTGTGTTCTGAAAGAAACATAGGAGATCAGAATCGGTGGACACTCATCCTTCCATGGGGCTCCCTGCGCCCCCTCCCACCTCTACCCTGAAGCTGTAACAGTGACTCCCTCCCATGTTCCTATGGCCTGTGTACCTTTGTGGACAATGTATGGGAGTGTCCCATGTGTGCATTCCTTTTTTTTTTTACAATTCTGGATTGGGGTACAATTTCCCTATAGTGGAGGTCACCAGCCTTGACTGTGCAGCCATAGGGCCACCACCCTGGATAGCTCAGGGAGCACGTCCATTCCGGGAAGCCTTCCGTCCCTGCCTCCCAGCCACTCAGGACCTGCCCCTCACCTTTGGACAGCCACCATCCTGACTGCCCTCACCTCGGGTTAAGCTTTGCCTGTACATGGAGCCCGAAGCGGACAACACGAGGGGTGCCCCTGGGGTTCATGCACAGCCAGCCACTGCAGCGCGAGCGAGCTCATCCTTCCTTTGCACTGCATTCCGTCCCATACCCCTGACCGATCCCTGCGCCAGGGACGCGGGCAGGGTGGTTTCGCCCGGAGGCTCTCACATTGCACAGATGGCCCCTGGCTGAGATTTATCTGGGCAGCAGCCTGGGCCTCCCTCGAAGGCGTCTCCCGGAGGCGCCGCGCCGACCCGCAGCTCCGGGATGAAAGCGCCAGCCGGGGACGCCCCCTGGCCAAGCCCCCAGCCACTGGGAGCCGAGGCGTTTCGAAAGGCCCAGGCCGCACCTCGGGCCCCCTCCCCGGGCCCCTCGGAAAACGGGAAGTTCGGGGAGGAAGCTGCCGCGCGCAGCCGGGCGGCCCGCGGGCCGGATGACTAAGTTTGGCTGCGCGACCTGCGGCCGCTTGCCTTTTATGGCGGCCTCATGGGCAGCGGACGTGGCCGGGCCCAGCGGGGACCGCGGGCCGCGCCTGGGAGGGGGAGCCGCGAGGGGGCCGCCCGCGCCCCCAGCTGGCCTGGCCCAGCCCTCCCCTGAACTTAGGCGGCGGGAAACTGAGGCCGGGAGAGGGGCGGAGCCCTGCCCAGGTCACATCGCACGGCGGCGAGGTGGAGCCAGATGACTCCCGAGGGCCCTGCTCCCCGGCCCAGGGCCAGGACGGGGATGACTCACCCTGGGGGGGGGGGCGGTAGCAGCGCTGCATTTATTGAGCACCCACTGTTTGTCTCGGCATCCACTGCCTCTCAGCCTCAACGCAGCCCTGCGGGCTCCCCGGGGAGGGGCGAGGGGAGTGCGGGCGGGAAGCGCCCGCGCACCCAGCCCCCCGCGGGTTCCGGCTCTAACCCCGCGCCGGGCCGGCTGGGTGCTGTACTTGACATTTGCACAAACTCCGGAGAGGGAAAGCCTCTCCCCGGGTTAGCAGTTGGGGAAACTGAGGCTGGGCGTCCCGAAGTCACACGCTAGCCAAGTGACAAGTATGCCTGGGAGGGGAGTGCCCAATCTCTAGAGGTATTAAAATGCACTCGACAGTCCCCACGAAGTGTGATTCGTAAGCATCCTCGCGGAGCTGAGTTACGGTGTGACCCTCGGACACGCTGGTGGTTCCCGATGTTCCCAGATGCCCAGCCCCGCGCTCCCCGGACCCGCTTGGCTGTGGGCCTCAGGCTGTTCAAACGCAAAGTGGGGACAAAGTGCACGGCCTCGGAAGGGTCCGGAGGAGGGGAGCGCGGTCGGGATGGTGGTCTGGGGGACGCCCGGGGCAGGCGCGAGGCGGGGATTTATAGAACCTCCCGGATCCGGGACCACCCCACCCCCCACCCCACCCCGGCCGCCCACGGCTCCCTGGGGACAGGAGGCCGTGGGGGGCGGCCCAGGCATAGCTCCGCGGCCGGGCGTGTGAGCCCAACGCCCCCTCCCCGGGCGCTCCCAAACCTCGCCTTTTATGGAGAGGAAGTTGGGCCAAGTGGGCCGGGCCGGCCGGGGAGGGGGGAGGCGGGGAGGGGGCCCCGCGGGGAGCTCCGGCCCGGCCCGGCCGGTGCTGGACGCGTTCTGAGAGCGCCGGGCTTATCTGCCGGCCGAGACTCGGTCCTGGGACTGGGGAGGCGCAGAGCCGCGGCCACGTGAGCCTGAGCCCGCGGGCCTGGTAGCGCCAGATAATAGCACCCCACCCCACCCCACCCCACCGCTCAGCGCCCCGAGCCCCGGGCAGAGGCGGCGCCCGGACCCCCGAGGCTGGGCCTGGCCGGCCTTGGGCTCCACTGCCCCAGGCTGGAAGTCTGGGGAATGGGGTCCGACCACGCTCACCTGGGGGGGGGGGCAGGCAGTTACCTATATGGGGTGTCCAGATGGGCCCTCCACCCTCTGATTTGCTTAGATCTAGACCCTTCCTGGCTCCCTCCCGCGACCTGGGCGTGTCTGGGCCTCTGTCTTGCAGTCCGCTGTCTGGACCCAGATTCTGAGCAGAGAATATCCCCCTCCACCCTCAGCGGTCACCTCCTCCAGCCCTGGCCACTTGGCAGGACAGCACTGATGCGCTGTGGGATTCTGGGAACTCAGTATTCCACCTCATCCCATCCGGGTGGTCCCGAGTCCCCCTGGGGCCCCGGAACGCCCATCTGAGGCCATTGGCTCCATAATGGGGATGAGCACACTAAGGCCCAGAGAGGGCAGGGCATGGCCCAGCGTGCTACAAAGGTTCTGCTTTTCAGCCCTGGGCCATGTGAACCCCTGCCATAGGACCCTGGACACCGGGAACACCGGCCCAGGTATACCCAAAGGGGTCCCCACAAGTGGCCTGTGACAGACTGTGATTCTCCTGAGTCCCCCAGAAATCTCCAGGCCTCGAAGAGAGTTGGCAAGGCCTAAGGAGCTGAGTGTCAGATGGCAGGGCAGCTTCGGGCCCTGAGGACTCTGGTCCAGCTTCTCTGCAAGGCTCAGACACCTGCACAGTCACTCCTGCCTCTGGGGGCCTGCCAGACCGGGCCATGAGTCCTGGCTCAGCCCTTCCTAAGTGTGGGTGCTGCTAAACATCCCTAGGCCTGCGTTTTCTCTAGAACAGATACCTGCCCCTGGCCCCCAGGCCTAGGGTGATGGTTCAGGGATAGGGTGGGGGCAGGTGAGGGGGCTGTTTACAGATGCTGACCTGGAAGACTGGCCCCACACCCAGCACACCCTCTGGGAAAGGCAGCTGTCAGGATTAAGCCTAGATAATGTCTCTAAGTGGCCCCAGGAGGCCAGGGAGAGGCCAGGCACAAGCCTTTGCCCTTTGTCCTCTGCCCTTTGCTCAGGCGGCCCCTGGAAGTAGGCAAGAGGCAAGGCCAGGAAGCTCAATCCATCAGCTGATCCGTGGACACCCTTCTCCTCCTCCCTACAGCCTCCTGCTCCTTCCCCAGAGCCGACCGTGGGCAGGTGCCATAGAGAGGGCGCTGGCCCCCAGTTCTTCCCTGGGAACATAAATGAACATTTTCCAGCCCAGCACCTCCATGGGGCACTTTTCTTTTAATTTTTTTTTTTAATTTATGTAATCTCTGCACCCAATGTGGGGCTTAAACTCACGACTCTGAGATCGAGAGTCCCATTCTCTACCGACTGAGCCAGCCAGGCCCCACGTGGCACTTTTCTGACCCCTCAACACACACTCTGGCTCCATCCTTTGGCAGCCCCATGAAATTTTCACCCCTATTTTATATTTTATTTTAGTTTTAGTTTTTTTTAGAGTAGGTCAATTGATTTTATTTTATTTTAAAGATCTTATTCATCTATTTGAGAGAGAGAGAGACTGCACAAGTGCACATGACGGGGGAGAGGGGCAAAGGCAGAGGGAGAAGCAGATTCTCTGCTGAGCAGGGAGCCCGATGCGGAACTCGATCCCAGGACCCTGAGATCATGACCTGAGCCGAAGGCAGATGCCTAACGACTGAGCTACCCAAGTGCCCCTCACCCCCATTTTAAAAGTGAGATCAAGGTCCTTCCAGGTAAAGTGACTTGCCCAGGATCATGGAGAAGGCAGCCATGCCCCAGCTCACCATCTTTCCCTCCTGGGTGTGACTGACCTTGGGCATGTCCCCTCACCCCTCTGGGCCTCACCTGGATTTGGGCAACCACCAAGGCCCCTGCCTCCTGGAGCAGTGGACAGGGCCTGGCTCCCGGGGGCTGGTGAAGAGCATCTGGTTGTGAAGGAACAGTGGGCCGCAGCTAGGGGCTCACCACCTCACCTCACCCAGATGATCACCTCATCCAGGTGAGCGAGGCCCTGCGCCAAAGGGAGGGAGCTGTGCCTACCGCAGGCAGGTCCCCAACCTCCACTGTGGGTTTTGATACCAACAGCTGTAAGGAGGGGCGCCTGGGTGGCTCAGTCGTTTAGGCGTCCGACTCTTGGTTTTGGCTCAGGTAGTAATCTCAGGGTCATGAGATCGAGCACAGAGTCAGCTTGAGATTCTCTTTCTCCCTCTGCCCCTCGCCCACTCAAATAAATAAATCTTTAAAACAACAACAATAACAGTATAATGAAAGCCAGCCTGCCCACCTCTTGGGGTTGCCATGGGGACAAAAGCAAAATGTAGGGCATCAGAAAAGTGAACAAACAGGTTATCATTGTCATTGCTATTATCATAATTGTTCTTATAACCCTAGTATTTCTAGTCCCAATGTCTACTCAGCCGGGCGCAGAGAGAAATCTGAAATCTGAGGCTACAGAGTTTGTGTTGGAGCCCCCCTGGGCCCTTTCTTAACGTGGAACTTTCTGCTGAAGCATCACACTTGGCCCTGCCCCTCTCCTGCTCCTACACCCTCTATAGCTCCCATCACCCTTGCAGGACAAAGTCCTGGCCCCCCAGTTTAGGCTAGTTCTCTGTGAAGATGCCTGCCCCGGGCCTTCTGGGTGTCAGCGGAGTCCCAACGCTGCGTTTTTGCTGTGTGGTTCTGCAGCTGGCTGACCCTCTCTGGGCCAGGGCTGAGGCTGGTGAGGTGAGGAAGGGGCCCTCTGAACGGCTAGAGGGGGAGGAACAGGGCATAGAGAGCCAGGCAGTGCTGCATGGGCTCCCCCAACCCCATTCACTCAGTTGGGCTCTTTCTCAGCTGGGAGCCTCCTTGTACTCAACTGGGTGTTGTCTAGAATGGAAACGGTGTTGAGCCCAAGTCTCCCCACTGAGGCTTCTATGGACTCACTTTCCAAAGCGCCCAGGCCACATCAGATGTCTTCAGCTCTCCCAACATACCCTTCCATCAAGACCTCCCTAACGGGCGCCTGGGTGGCTCAGATGGTTAAGCGTCTGCCTTCGGCTCAGGTCATGATCCCAGGGTCCTGGGATCGAGTCCCGCATCGGGCTCCCTGCTCCTTGGGAGCCTGCTTCTCCCTCTGCTTCTCTCTCTCTCTATCCCTCTGTCTCTCATGAATGAATAAATAAAATCTTTAAAAAAAAAAAAAAAAAGACCTCCCTAACTTGTCTCCTATTCAAACTTCAAAGCCCAGCCGAAAAAGACCCCTCCACTGGAAAGCCTTGCCAGACCCTCACCTTGGGTTGCCCTTCCTCCTGGTCAGCCCCTCGCATAGTCAGGATATCAGGTGTCTGCCCTGGGGACCTCTGGAGCTCAAGGCTAGTCTGACCTGTGAGTGTTATCAGAGGCTGGGTGAGTCAGCTCCCGCCCAGAGACCTGAGGACTTCCGGTGACACCCCTACTCCCCTCCTGCCAACATCCTCTGGAAGGTGTGAGCCCTCGGGTGGCCAGCCCCTTCCTCCCTAGGCCTATTCCTCATCAGCTTTGGCAGTCCAGGGGGCACCACACCCTCCTGGGACGGGATGCTCACACCCTTAAGAGACAACACATCCATTCTTGCCGCCTCTGTCCCTTCTGTAGAGAACTGGATTGACCCTTCCTTCCTTCCTCCCTTCCTCCCTTCCTCCCTTCCTTCCTTCCTTCCATCTGCAGATGGAAGCTGAAAACTTCACTAACCATATACATGAGCTGAGGATCCTACAGTGACTGAAATAGATATGGTCCCTGCCTATGGAGGGAGCATGGGGGGAGAAAGCAAACCTGTAATCACCCAGATACACTTAATTATCAGCTATGATGAGCGTGACAAAGAAATGCCGGAGGTGTAAGAGTCCTGCCCTTGCCTATGGATCAGGGAGGACTTCCTGGAAGAGATGACATTTACACTGAGCCTTAAAGGATAAGCAGAATTTAAAGGGTGTGCCTGGGGAGCAGGGTCCATTATAGGCAGGCCCTGAGGCAGGCAGGACTTTGGTGCTCTGAGGACCAGAGGCCAGCTTGTCTGGTGTGTGAGATGAGGCTGGCAGAGGTGGGCCACATTCCCAAACTAGCTACCCTCTTTGGAAAGTGCACACATCCTTAGTGTGCGGGCTGCATGAATTGCCCCAGACCGAATACTTAGGCACAGCACCCAGACCAAGAGACATTTTCAACTCCCAGAGGCTCCTTCGTGCCCTTTTCAGTGACTACTCCCCAAAGGGCAGCCACCATCCTGACTCCAGCACAGACTCCCACCCCTGTCCGTAAACTCCGTGAACGCTGAGTCACACGGCATCTACTCCTGTGTCTGGCTTCTTCTGTTCGACACAGTGTTCTCGAGACTCCCGTTGCAGAGCACGCCGGTAGTTGATCCCAGTGCACAAATGCGCACACCTTGTTTATCTGTTCTATTGCTCATGTGCATTCGGGGCGTTAATAAATATACATTACGTGACTGTATATTATGTGTGAGTATGCACGAACATTTTTTTTTTAAAGATTTTATTTATTTATTTGAGAGAGAGAATGAGTAGAGAGAGAGCATGAGAGGGGAGAGGGTCAGAGGGAGAAGCAGACTCCCTGCCGAGCAGGGAGCCCGATGCGGGACCCGACCCCGGGACTCCAGGATCATGACCCGAGCCGAAGGCAGTTGCTCAACCAGCTGAGCCACCCAGGCGCCCCTGCACGAACATTTCTGCTCATGTCTTCTGGTGGGCACATGGACTCATTTTTCTTGGATAAATACCTAGGAGGGGAATGGCTGGGTCATATTTTCACAGCATTATGAAGAGTTTCCAAGGTGGTTGTGGAAATGCTAGCCCCGCGAGCTGAAAGCTTCAAGCAGCTGCTTGTCCCCAGCAACACCTGGTATGCCACTGGGGGGCTGAGGCTGTGATCAGAGAGGTTTTAATTTGCATTTCTCATTGACCCATGATGTTGAGCATCTTTTTTTTTTTTTTAAGCCCAGTGTGGAGCCCAACGCGGGACTCGAACTCACGGCCCCGAGATCATGACCTGAGCCAAAACCAAGAGTTGGATGCTTAACCGACTGAGCCAACCAGGCACCCTGAGCATCTTTTTTATCTTTATCGGTGATTTGGAGATTTGGGTAGCCTCTAGTTTCAAGTCTTTTGCTCACCCCCCTCGCCTTTCCCTTACCCCTCCTTGCCCAAAGGCCATGCCAGTATTCTCTGGTGGAAAAACAATCCAGAAAGACCTGAGGGAGAAGGCAGACATCACCGGCTCTCTCCTTCACACCACCCACCCCTGACCGGCCCTGCTCTGTGTGTGACAAGCATAGGGACCAGTGAGAGGCATTGATTTGTCTTGTGAGCTCACACCCGTTACACACATGCTGGGGGGCGGGGGCAGGCAGAAGGGGCATTTCCCAGCACTCCTCTCCTCTGCCTCCTGGAGCTGGCCCAGCGGGGAACCAACCCAGAGCTGCATGCAAGGCTGGCGAGCCCCTCCCCTCCTGGCCCCTGCAAGCCTGGAATGAAGAAGAGGTATTGTAGCCTTCCTGCTGCAGGGACACAGTGTGCCTGGCCCAAGGTCACCAGCATGTGGCCACCCTGTACTTGCTCTGGGCGGGCCCAGCGTTCCCGTTCATTCTCCTGTTCTCTCCTTACGGCTCTGCAACGCTGTAGGTGAGCAACTCGTCCAAGGCCACCGACACACAACGCACGGGCTTAGCCATGTCCCCAACAGGGGAGATGACAGAGCTGGACACTTAGAACTTTCCATCTGCTTCTGCAGTCTTGCTGCCCGCTGGGTGCTGGGCACCACGATGCACTAGCCTGCAGAGAGGGGACCCCAGGGCAAGTAGGGGGCAGCAAGGGGACTCCCTCCTGAGCCGGACCCCTTGAGGGACCTGAAGTCCACGTGATCTGAGAGGGATGAGGAATGAGGCTGTGGGCAGGACTGGGTTTGGCCAGGTGGGGAAGGCCAGGCCAGAGCATGCAGCCTCCATCCTGGGGGGACAGGCCCCAGCTGGCCTCGGGAGCTGTCCACGCAGCTGGGGCCTGCTCAGGTCGCCCTAGAGCTGTCATCCCTTTGGCCTCGGGGAGCAGAGTCCTGCATCCTTCCAGACAGACCCACTTGGCCCTCCCCGCGGCACACAAAGTGCAAACCTCCAGCCTTCCAGGCCCGGGCTCTGGCTTGCCACACGTGCTGTGTGACTCTGGGCAAGTCTTTGCCCATCTCTGGGCCTTGGTTTCTCTTTTGTTAAGGAGGTGGGTGGTGGCCAGCTTTGAGGGTGTCTGTGACAAGCTGCTGAAAGGCCCACCCAGACAGTGCCATCCACACATGGTCTTACGGACCCCAGCGGGCTCAGAGATGCTGAGTCACCTTCCAAGGACATCCAATGGGTGAGTGACAGAACAGAATCTTAGTGCGGACCTCAGTGTGGTTCGAAGAAGGAGAGACTGGGGCCCCCAAAAGACACTGTACTGAGCTGACTATTCTGTGGGGCCTCATGGAGGGGGGAAGGACGCTACGTTGCTTCCTGGGGTACCCCACCTGCTCTGGGGCTCTCTCCACCCTGGCCTCGCTAGGAGGGCACAGCATGTGGCCTTCCAGCCCTGGGCACAGCGGGCTTATCCCTCCGTCTTACCTGGGCCTGGACGGACCCTGCAACTTCCTCACTACATGTCCTGGGTCACAGCTGTGAGCACACCTGGGTGCCACCCCCCCCCACACACTGTCACCAAGGATGCTAGGGGTCTCAGCTGTCCAGGTGACGTGTTTAGACAGCCAAGGTGATTCCCTGGGGACCCTGGAAATGAGGGGAAGGAGAGCCCTGGCTGTGGCCACTGGCCCCCAACAGAGGCCAATTTGCTGGGGAAACCCCTTCTCTGCCTGATCCATCAAGCCGAAGCCCAAGACTTCTGTCCCTTCCCTGGGCTAGCCCAGGACCAACCTCATCCAGTCAGGACCGTGTCCCCAGCCGACAGGGCAGGCCAGGAGGTCCCCCAGTGTCCCCAGTAGCTGGCACAGGGCCAGGCACGGGGAGACATCCGGAAGGCCAGCCACAGAGCGGGCTCAGGTTGCTGGCCAGCCCAGCAGCAGCCGAGATTTCTGGCTGGGCAGGGCCTGGCCACGCAGCTATATGGCCATGGCCGATCGGGTTTCCACTTGGACGGACCCCAGGCCCTGCGGCTGGAGGAGCGGCGCCAGCGGAGGAGTGCCCCGCGTGGAGCCCCGTGTGTGTGTGTGTGTGTGTGTGTGTGTGTGTGTGTGTGTGTGTGTG
>NW_027397132.1:2454128-2495104 GCF_003265705.2 Callorhinus ursinus
GTGTGTGTGTGTGTGTGTGTGTGTGTGTGTGTGTGTGTGTGTGTGTGCCCCACGGCCAGGCAGGGAGGCTGAGCGCGCCACGGAGCCCGACTCTGTCACTGCCCACCGGCGGCGTGGCCGTCTGGTCACGGTGCGCTGTTAAGGGCAAGACCAAGTCCCGTGGGTCGCTGGTCTCGGTTTGTGAGTCGGAGAAATGGGGAGATTCCGGCTGAACTGGCAGGGGCGAGGTGAGATTTCTGGGTGGTGACACAGGCCCCGCTCTGGTCAGAGCAGGCCCTCAGGGCCTCTCAGGGACTGGGGAGGCCAGGCTTAGCCCTGAGGTGAGGGAGCCCCGCCTCTGAGTCAGCGGGCCCCGCCCGCCTGCACTTTCCAACACCTCCTTCCCCCTTCTACGTTCCCCTTTCACTTCCTTGGGCCCTCCAGGAGGGGCGCCCCTCCCTCCCTCCACTCCTCCAGCGCCTCAGGCCTTCTAGGCCCCTGGGCCCGGCAGAAGAGTAGCAGGGAGAAGGCCACCCAGCCAGGAAGGGGTTGAGCCTCCACACTGACCAGATCTCTGGAAGCGCTGGCCCCGGAGCTGGGACTTCAGTCCCCATGCCACTGACGGCTCCCAGCGTCAGGGACTCCCAGGTGCTCCCAGCACACTGCGTGCCAGATGGCTCCCCACCCCCCCACCCCCGACTTTTTTTTCACAGCCCAGGGACAGAGGCCTAAGGGGCGAGGTGTGTGTGGTACCTCCTGTCCCTGCCATTACTGCTGGGTGTGTTTGCCCACACCCCAGGGGGGCTGGGCAGGTAGCCTCCGGAATCCCACCTGGCCTTGAAGTTGCAGCTGACCCAACCCTGCTTGATAGGACCTGTGTCGCCCAGCTTCCCCGGCCCTGGTCTGCAGGTCACCAGCTGCTCCGGGAGAGCTGTGGTGATGAGTGGGCTTCGAGACCCTCCTGACAACTGCGGGGGAGGCCGGGATGCCCCAGCCTCCCCACACCCCCCAGTTTGCCTGGGAGGGTCTTCAGGTCCCAGGGTCCGGCTCCCTGTCAACACTTGGGGTCTGTCTGGGTCGCCTGGGGTTGTCCTCTGGGGACTAGGGACAGCAAGCCCTCCCAGCAGCTGGTCTGGGGTAAGAAGAACGGGCTCAGCTGGTGCGTGTAGAAGGGGGGGGAGCCCAGGGAAACTTGTTTTTTATTTCTGATTCAATCAAGTTCAAGTAAGCAAGGCTGGGAACTTCCCAGGAGGGCCCGGCCTTTCTCAGAGCACCCTGGGGCACAGGAAGAGAGACGGGGTAGTTTTTAAGGATTTTTAAAAACTCTCCCAAGAAGTATCAGAAGTTCCCAGTTTCTCCAGGGCGGGGATCCCCCCTTGGGGGGATGACTTTCAGGGAGCAGGGTAGCCCGAGGCCGGCTGAGGCCCTGGGAGACTCTGGCCAGAGGCCAGGCCTGGGTGGGGACCGAGGCCCTGGCTGCTGCCCAGCCCAGCCTTCCTGCCTCCGGGGCCCCCTTCTGCTGGCTGCTCACCTCCTCAGGGTGGGGTGGGGGGCTCCCTGACTGCCCTTTCAGAAGCTCCCTCCTTCCTGAGGAAACCTGCTGCTTTCCTTCGGAGGTGGCACAGCAGAGGGGTTCTCTTTTGCTCTCTCATTTGAGGTCTGTCTCCGGGATCACACCTGCTTTCTGCAGGGTGTTGCTCAAAACAGTGTCTGGTGCTGTTCCACTCTGGAAGCATGCCTGGCTGGTTGGTGCTGGTGTGTTGGATGCAAGAGCAGTTGTGATCCCGGAAGTACGGCTCCTGGCTGTGCCCTTGCTGTGTGATCCCCGCTGGGTTGTTTCCCCTGGGCAGGAAAGCTACTGTCCTATGGTCTTAGGGTAGCAGAAGGAGGAAATCATGGCAGGCTTCCTGGAGAGGGCATCCCAAAGAGCCGGCCCTGAGGCCTAGGAAAAGTTGGGCAGGGGGCACAGGAAACCCAAGCCCAGTCCCTCAGGAATGCTGAGGTCCAGAATCTCCTTTTTTTGAGACTGTCCTACGAACAGGGGAGGAGGGCAGGGCAAAAAGGTGACAGGAGACTGCAGGCTTGGGGCCTCAGGCCCCACTGCTGTGTGACCAAAGGCTGGTGGCTATTCTCTCTGGCCCCCAGGAGATAAGCACTGAGGAGGGAAGTGGGGACCCGAGAACTCAGACTTTGGAACAGCCTTTGGACCCAGTTCCTGGGAGTACTCCAGGGGGCATTTCACCAGGGAGGGGCAGTGTGAGGCTTCCTGGGGCACTGCGCCTAGTGTCCTTCATGCTGGACTCCAGTCCTGCCTCAGTGTCCTCATCTGTAAAGAGGACATGTGTTTGCTACAGGGTCCCATGCCCTCATTCCTCAGTTAGCCCTCATGGAGCACCTGCTCTGTGCAGCCTTTCCACCCTCCTGGAGCCAAGAGTCCAGAAGCCACACATCAGTTTCTTCCTCTGCGAAGTGGAGCTTGGGGTCCTCACCGGGCAGGGCGGCCGTGGGGCTCAAGTACCCAGGGCCAGGTGGCTGGGTAACTGTCTCTCTAGAGAGGACCAGGGAGTGGTCCTTTGGGAGGGACTCTAAGTGTCCCCTGCTTGGACGCCTTGCAGGGTGGGGGAACCACAAGAGGAAAAAAGCACCAGAAAGCAGGTAAAGTCCACACTGGCTGAGCCAGGCTAAGGCTGGGGGGCCGTATGCGGGCCCCAGTGACAGCTCGGAAATCTCCCTGCAAGGGCAAAGTTCCCAAGCGCAGAACCTGTTCACTTCCTCTCCGGCGCATCTCCTCCCCCTTCCTCTGGCAGGCCCCACTTCCTCTTTTTCTCCCCCCCCCTCCCCCTAGGCCTGCAGCCCAGCCCCCCTCCCAGGCCTCTGTCTTCCCAGGGTCCTTTCAGAGAGAGGCCTGAGGATACCCAAGGAGTCACTTGTCCATTCACCAGCACAGGGCCCCAGGGAGGGTGCAGTGGGAGGAGGTGGATGCCCAGGCCCATAGCCTGGAGGGGGAGGCTGAGCCGTGAAAGGCCACCGAGTGCAGTGGTCTTAAGTGGGAGGGCGGGCTGTCTAGGCTGCAGATGCCAAAGGGCTCCCCCCTCCCCAACAGGGGCCTTCCGGGATGATGGGCCTTGAAGGATGCCTGGGAGAGCAGCAGGAGGGCTGCTGCAGACCAGACGTAGGGCCGGGAGTGTTCCAGTCTGAGGTCACATTGGGCCAATGCTCCTGCACCTTGGCCCATCCCTGGTGGAGAAGAGATGAGGTGGCAGCACAGGTCCTGCTTGGGGGGCAGGCCGGCTCTCCACCCCACATAGCTGCCTGGAACCGTCCTAGGGCCTCCCGTCCCTGGCCCTGCAGCCCTAGTCCCAGCCTGCCCAGCACTCCTCCAGGCTCAGCGAACAGCCCCAAGCAGCCCTCACCAGCAGGCAGAAAGACGGTCGCTCCCCAGCCCCTGAACTGCAGGGCAGGCAGGCCCCAGGGCAGCTTGCTGGCCAGATGCCCACGACCGAGAGATACAAGGCCAGGGACAGGGCAGTTCCCGGGGAGGCAGGGAGTGGACGGGCTGGGAACATTCCCGCAAGCCCGGAGTGGTGATCGGAGAAGCTGCATGCAGTGCTCTGGGGACGCTTGCGTGTGGCTCTGAGCCTGAGGGCTCTGTTGTGCGCTGGGTGATGGTCACCCTTCCCACCCAGCTGTGGCCCCTGCAACTCCGGAGTGCCCTGCTACCAGCCACCCATGGTGGGCAGGACCAGACTGCACATCCATATATGGACTACGGGGTCACTGGTTTCAACACACAGCTCACGAGCACCTACTACATGCAGCAAAGCCCTGGGCAGGCCTGGGGCGCCCAGAGACAGACCAGTGGCTACAGGCCAGTGCCCCCACCTAGACCACCCTTCCCGTCTTCTGTGAGAAAATTCAACTTCCTGTCACCACCTCCCAGAAGGTGCACGGTCTTCTAGGCTGAGCCAGACGTCCCTCTGGGGTCCCCGGGGCCCTGGGCTTCTGTCTGCCACACACTGATCATTGTTGGCCACCATCTGGGTACAGGCTCTGCCTGCCAGACTGGCCGCTCTCGGAGCAGGAACCACCCAGAACACTCCCGGGCACCCAGATCTTGCCCAATGTTTGGTGGAGGGACCCAGGGCAGGAAAGGGTGAGAAGGAGAGGGTCTCCTCTGGGGGCAGCAGGTCGTCAACTACTGTCCCTGCCACTCCGCCCCCCTCAAGCTAACTCATCTCTGGGGCATTAAGGGTCCTCGGCAGGCTCCAGATGGTACGGGACAGAAGTTCAGCTGTGGCTGCCCATGACAGACAGACAATGGATGGTGGGCCCCAGAGCTGCGCTGAGCAGCCCTGCCTGCCTTCGCCCAGCAGCTGCCTGGATCATGGGCTAACGGCTCAGGCCTGGCTCGGCTGGGTGTGACCAGGCAGCTCCTGGAGGCAGCCTGGCTCCATGGGAACAGTTTCTCTGTTCTACAAAGCCCACCTCTGCCCAGGCCTGCAGCGGGGGAGGCTTGGGGCCCTCTTCACAGGGAACTTCCAGCCTCTTGCTCTAGATGCCTGTCCTGTCTCTGGGGCCTGAGAACCCGGTTAAGTGGCCACAAGACCCCTGACTCCCCCACACCACACCATACCCTTCAGCCCCAGGTGTCTGAGTAGTAATGCCCCTCAGTTAGCAAGCTGAGCACCCCCAGCCAGAGGCCCCTCCATCCCCCCAATCCAGGCTTTCTGGGCAGTGAAGTTAATGTGGACCAATGCTTCCCCTGCAACTGCTCCTTAAGCATGCACCCATAGAAAACGGGGGACCCTCGCATCCATGCTGACCCTTGCCCACCGGGGCGCTCACTGCTCATGTGATGCCCACACCCGGAGGGTCCTGGGGTGGAGAACACGAGAGGGGCTGGATCAGGCATTGCCCAGCGGGGCGGCGGCCCACGGACCCAGCACCCAAGGGCGGCCAACGCCAAAACTCTCTCCCTCCTCCTCTTCCTCAATCTCGCTCTCGCTCTCTCCCAGCCCAGCTCGTTCTCTCTCTCTCTCTCTCTCTCTCTTTTTTTTTTTTTTTTTGCAAAAGGAGGGGAGAGGGGGTAAAAAAATGCTGCACTGTGCTGCGAGGCCGGTGAGTGAGCGGCGCAGGGCCAATCAGCGCACGCCGTTCCGAAAGTTGCCTTTTATGGCTCGAGCGGCCGCGGCGGCGCCCTATAAAACCCGGCGGCGCGACGCGCAGCCACCGCCGAGACCGCGTCCACCCCGCGAGCACAGGCCCCTCGCCCTCGCCGCTCCGCCGCTGCCACCGCCGGTTTACACCGCCCCCAGGTAGGTTCCCGGCCCGGGACGCGCTGCAGCACCGCGCCGCCGCCTCCGGGCGGGCCCCTCGGCCTCGCGCCGGGAGAGAGCCGCCGGCTGTACGGGCAGTGGGGCTGGCGCTCCCCTTCTCGCTCGGGCCGGGACTGCGCTCGCACCGCGCGCCCCCGGCGTGCTGCAATCCGGGCCGAGGCGGCCGCGGGTCTTTGTCCGAGCAGGCGGGCTCGCTCGCTCGGGCGGCTGGGTGGAGGGGTGGGTGGGCGCGGCGAGTCTGCCGGCCGGGTGGGGGCTGGGGACACGGCTCCGTGTGCGCGTGCGCGCTCGGGCCGGGAGCCGCGGCCGGGGCGAGGGCGGTGCGGCCGGCCGGAAGGGGTGGGGTCGCCGCGGCGCGAGGGCGCCTGCGCGCACTTCCTCCCCGCGCCGCCGGCTCCCGCGGGCGTGGCCGCCGCGCGCCAGCCCGGCCGGCGCTTTTTTTGAACGGGGCGGGGGCGGAGCCAGCCCCTGGTGGGGAGGGGGCGGGGGCCTGGCTTCCTGCCGCGCGCCGCGGGGCCGCCTCCGACGAGCGTTTGCCTTTTATGGTAATAACGCTGCCGGCCCGACCGCCTTTGTCCCCAATGTGGGCGTGCGCCGGCGCCCCCTGGCGGCGCGAGGCCGAGGCGCGCCGGAAGTGGGCTGGGTGGGGGCGGCCCCACCCGACCCCCGGCTCAAGGCCCGGCTCGCCCAGCAGATCGCCATGGATGACGATATCGCTGCGCTCGTGGTCGACAACGGCTCCGGCATGTGCAAAGCCGGCTTCGCAGGCGACGATGCCCCCCGGGCCGTCTTCCCTTCCATCGTGGGGCGCCCCCGGCACCAGGTATGGCGCCGGTCTGACCTGGGGTGGGCCGGGTAGATGGGGCGTCCCCCCCCCCACCCCCGGGAGCAGATTCCCTCGCGGGGGGGAGGGCCTGGCCTTTGGCTTTCGGGGTGGCGGTCCGCGGCCCCGGGCCGGTGCTCAGGGCGCCTCGCCCCTCCCTCCGCAGGGCGTGATGGTGGGCATGGGCCAGAAGGACTCCTACGTGGGTGATGAGGCCCAGAGCAAGCGGGGCATCCTGACCCTCAAGTACCCCATCGAGCACGGTATCGTCACCAACTGGGACGACATGGAGAAGATCTGGCACCACACCTTCTACAACGAGCTGCGCGTGGCCCCCGAGGAGCACCCCGTGCTGCTGACCGAGGCCCCCCTGAACCCCAAGGCCAACCGGGAGAAGATGACCCAGGTCAGTGGCCCCGCCGCCCTTCTTGGGCGGCCACCCCATCCTTCCTTGCTCTTCTGTGCCACGCCCTGTCTCACGTGTTCTTTCTTCTGCCATTCTCCTAGGACTTTCTTCTCTGACCTGAGTCTCCTTTGGAACTCTGCAGGTTCTATTTGCTTTTACCCAGGCGGAATCTTTTCCGGTGTTTGCCTTTCTGATTAGGTGTTTGAGGTTATAAAATGCTGTGGGTTGTAGGTACTAACACTGGCTCGTGTGACCAAGCCGATGAGGCTGGTGTCGAGTGGCCTTGGAGTGTGTATTCAGTAGGTGCACAATAGGTCTGAAGTGAATCCCCCTCCCGGGATCCCCAGCACATTTAGCTGTGTTTCCTTGCACTTTTCTGCATGTCCCCAGTCTGGCCTGATCCCCTCTGGGGGTTTCCCGGAGCGTGACCTGGCTCTTCTCCCTGCAGATCATGTTCGAGACCTTCAACACCCCGGCCATGTACGTGGCCATCCAGGCCGTGCTGTCCCTGTACGCCTCTGGCCGTACCACTGGCATCGTGATGGACTCCGGGGACGGGGTCACCCACACTGTGCCCATCTACGAGGGGTACGCGCTGCCCCACGCCATCCTGCGTCTGGACCTGGCTGGCCGGGACCTGACGGACTACCTCATGAAGATCCTCACGGAGCGTGGCTACAGCTTCACCACCACCGCCGAGCGGGAAATCGTGCGTGACATCAAGGAGAAGCTGTGTTACGTGGCCCTGGACTTCGAGCAGGAGATGGCCACTGCGGCCTCCTCCTCCTCCCTGGAGAAGAGCTACGAGCTGCCCGACGGGCAGGTCATCACCATCGGCAACGAGCGGTTCCGTTGCCCGGAGGCGCTCTTCCAGCCTTCCTTCCTGGGTAAGTGAGCCTGCCTGCCTTCCCCTGCCGCAGAGGGTCACCCTGTGGCCACTCCCGGAAGCCAAGTGTTGCTTGTTTCCTCTCAGGCATGGAATCCTGTGGCATCCACGAAACTACCTTCAACTCCATCATGAAGTGTGACGTCGACATCCGCAAGGACCTCTACGCCAACACGGTGCTGTCCGGGGGGACCACCATGTACCCCGGCATTGCCGACAGGATGCAGAAGGAGATCACCGCCCTGGCGCCCAGCACAATGAAGATCAAGGTGGGCATTTGGCCGGCCTGGGCGCGTTGGGTGGCTCCTGTGGGCGTTGCCCCTCCAGGGCTTGCAGGGTCCAGGATCCTCATGCTAACTCTCCACTTCCTCCCCCAGATCATCGCCCCTCCTGAGCGCAAGTACTCTGTGTGGATCGGAGGCTCCATTCTGGCCTCTCTGTCCACCTTCCAGCAGATGTGGATCAGCAAGCAGGAGTACGACGAGTCCGGCCCCTCCATCGTCCACCGCAAATGCTTCTAGGCGGACTGTTACTTTAGTCGCGTTACACCCTTTCTTGACAAAACCTAACTTGCGCAGAAAACGAGTTGAGATTGGCATGGCTTTATTTGGTTTTTTAATTGTTTTTTTGTTTTTGGATTTTTTTTGGGTTTTTTTTTGTTTTTTTGTTTTTTTTGTTTTTTTTTGGCGCTTGACTCAGGATTTAAAAACTGGAACGGTGAAGGTGACAGCAGTTGGTTGGAGCGAGCATCCCCAAAGTTCTACAATGTGGCCGAGGACTTTGATTGTACATTGTTTTTTTTTTAATAGTCATTCCAAATATTGTGAGATGCATTGTTACAGGAAGTCCCTTGCCTTCCCAAAAGCCACTCCATTTCTCCCTGAGGAGAAGGGCCAGTCCTCGCCCAAGTCCACACAGGGGAGGGTGATAGAATTGCTTTTGTGTAAATTATGTAGTCCAAAATTTTTTTAATCTTCGCCTTAATACTTGTTCTTTTTGTTTTATTTTGAATGGTCTGCCATCATGGCCCCCCTTTTTTTGTCCCCTCCAATTTAAGATTTATGAAGGCTTTTGGTCTCCCTGGGAGAGGGGTTGAGGCACAGAGGCAGCCGGGGCTTTCCTGTACACTGACTTGAGACCAGTTCAATAAAGTGCACACCTTAAAAGGAGATGTGGCTTCTTGGGTGTTGGGGAGAAGGGTTGGGGTAGCAGGGACCAAGCCATCCCTACCTCAAAGGGAAGGGGGTTCGAGGTGCGTCGAGCCCTGACATCAGATAGTCCTAGGGTGGGAGATGGATGGAAGGAATTAAGGGGCGTGGCCCTTTACCTGTCTGTCTCCTATTTCTCACTTAAGTTCTGAGGTCTGGATGCTTCAGGAAAGTGGGAGACCTGGGCTTTGTGGAAAGGGGAGTCAGGTGGTCCAGGTGCCATACCTCCTGAGGCACTGGGGCACCTGAACTTGGTAATCCTTTTAGGAGTGGGGCCTCCTAGCCCCCATAACCTTTTTGTCATCCTTCCTGATGGGCCGGGGACACACGCTGAGGCTGAGGCTGAGGGTGGGGACCAACCTTGACTACCAGCTTACTGGAGTGATGGTTCCCACACAGCCAAAGAAAGCCTTTGCTAGGATTGTGCAGGGCAGCTCCCTGGTGGTGTCCAGGGCCTGGGATAGGGGCATGTCAGATGGGCAGAGGATGTTACAGTTGGCTTGGGGGGAGGCGTGCGTGGGTTGTGGATTCTTCCTTGTGATGGGTACCTTAACTGCGCGCTCAGGGCCCGGTTTTCAAGTGCAGGCTTGGCCTACCTCAGGGACCTGCAGGGTCTACCTGATACTGGAGGTCAGGGTTTTTTTATTAAAATTTTTTGTTATGTTAATCACCATCATTAGTTTTTGATGTATTGTTACATGATTCATTGTGCATAACACCCAGTGCTCCATGCAGAATGTGCCCTCTTTTTTTTTTAATATTTTTTATTTGACACAGAACGAGAGACAGAGCAAGCACAAGCAGGGGGAATGGCAGGCTGGGGAGAAGCAGGCTCCCCGATGCGAGGCTCGATCCCAGGACCCTGGGATCAGGGCCCGAGCCGAAGGCAGCCGCTTAACTGACTGAGCCACCCAGGCGCCCCAGAATGGGCCCTCTTTAATACCCATCACCAGGCTAACCCATCCCCCCACCCCCCTCCCCTCTAGAACCCTCAGTTTGTTTCTCAGAGTCCATCGTCTCTCATGGTTCGTCTCCCCCTCCGACTTACTCCCCTTCATTCTTCCCCTCCTATCTTTTTTTCTTAACATACATTGCATTATTTGTTTCAGAAGTACTGATCTGTGATTCAACAGTCTCGCACAATTCACAGCGCTCACCATAGCACATACCCTCCCCAATGTCACCCAGCCACCCCATCCCTCCCACCCCCCACCACTCCAGCAACCCTCAGTTTGTTTCCCGAGGTTAAAAATTTGCAGGTCAGTTTCTCACTTACAATGCAGTGCTCCAAGGCTGGCCTGCCTGCCCTCTGCTAGAAGCTGTGGCTGGGGAAAGGAGGACTCCCATGCAGGGTGCCCCTTGCCCTCATATCCAGAGGGAGTAAGGTCCAGAATTCAACGCCAAGTCAGTCTAGATTTGAGGCCAGGAGGGAGCCCGCTCCTCCCTCCATTGACCCAGGGCTCCCTCGAGCACTCAGCTGTGGCACTTGGGAATGTGGTGGCCCACTGCCTCCCATCTTACTGATGAGCAGAGACCCTCATCAGGATGTGCCTTAGAGTCTCACGGAGTTGTGGCAGGTCGGGAGGGACACAAGTCATTTTACTCAGTGCAAGGTGCCTGTCTCAGGTGGAAGGAGACTGTTCTAAGACTTTCCAAAACCAAACAGGAGCTTTTCACCGACCCCCCCTGAGCTCACCTTGGCAGTTCAGTACGTCGTTCAGTACATAAACCACCCCAGCAGGGGGTGTGGTGTGGGCTCTGGAGGCAGTCTTGTTCCCTCAGGGGCCCTGGGCTACCTCTGACCTGCACGCAACTGGGCAACTGGCCTGGAGCAGGTGGGACGGCAGAGAGCGCAGGATGCTTCCGTCCTAGGGGCCCAGGCAGCAGGGGCTGAAATGGAAGTCCCTCCCCCAACACACCCACCCACCCACCCAGGCCAGTTCCAGCTCTTTTGATCCCATTCAGGGGCAGTGATAAGCCCTGGACTCTGTGCTGCAAGCTTCCACCTTGGGCCACTCATTTCACAAGCATTGATTGAGGGCTTGGCGTATGCTGGGCCTGCCTTCCCTCCCTCCTTCCTTCCTCTATCCAACCACCCTTTGTACCAGGCAGTGTGCCAGGGCCTGGGGGTGCATTGGAGAAGAAAGATGTGCTTCCTGCCCGCATGAGGCACCCAGTGTAGCGGGGAAACATAGTATCAGGCCACCAAGTGAAGGCACAATGGCTGATTGTGACAAGGAGGAGGAAGAGCAGAGGCTGTGTGTGAGGAAGGATGCAGGACCCCAGGGGGATGCAGGTGCCCATTATGTTGGTCGGGGGAGGGGTGGTGTTGCAGGTGCACACCCACACTAAAACCAGCAAATTGCACCTCCATAAAACTGGAAAAAAAAAAAACCAACAACTAAGAAATACAAATTTAAAAAGGAGGAAAAAACACTCATCATTTTGTCTCTTTTGAACAAAAAGCAAAATAAAGGACCCTGAAGCCGGCCGACTGGGGAGTGGGGAGCTGTCGCTCTGGAGCAGGACAGAGAAGGCTTTCTGGGGGAGGGCTGGGCAGCTGGAAGTGTGGGCTTGCATGTCGCGGACAGAGGCATGGCCTGACCAGGAACGGAGACCGGGCCAATGACAACACAACCCCAAGGCGGAACGGGAGGGTGACTGGGGCCATCTGTCTTATGTAAATGGCCTTGGGAAGTCACATCACCATCCACGTACCTGTCTGAGCAATGGGAACATCAGTAACACCTTAAGAGTGGGTTGTGAGCAGGTGCCCCATCAATCTTTTCCTTGGAAGGGCCCTGGAAGTGCAGCTGAGACCCACAGGTTTGGCTTGGAGAGTGCTTTAGGCCCTTCTCCTTCCCTCCCCGTACCACAGCTAGCCATCTGCTGCCCAGCTTGGAGCAAAGGCCTCACACCAGGAAGCCCAACCCCACCAGCCTAGCTCAGAGGATGCTACATTGCTTCCTGCCTTCCTCCGTGCACCCGTTACGAGTCCGCGGCCAAGAGCATAGTGGCTGGCTGGCCCCGGGTCACTGACCTTCTGTGAGAAAGCTGGACCCTAACGCCTTTGAAGCCTGGCAGATCAGCGGGCCTCAAGGCTCACACCGCCATACTGACCCCCAGCTCCCTCTGCAGCTTGCCCTAGCCTGGGACAGGAAGCTCCCTGCTTTCTCAGGTGGCTGGCTCTCCCGTAAGGTGGCCCTGACACTGAGGCTCACCTTTCTCTCACCGGAATGTCCCTCCTCTGCAAGGCAGCCCTGCCTGGAGAGAACTGCATCCCAACAGGCCACTCTGAGCGGAGGGGAATCCTGGTAAGTGGAGGGGCTCAGTTCCTCCCCTTCATCCTCATATTTCTTCCTGGATCCTGGTGGTGAGGACCCAGGGAGGTTCACGATCACAGGGCAGTCATCTTCCTTGTGGGGAAACGGGCTCAGAGGGTAACACACCAGCTCAGAGGTGGCGGTGATGAGGTTTGAACATCTGCTCTGGCCCGGAATCACCCAAGGCACCTGGGGGCTGGAACCATCCAGAGGCCCCTGCCAAGTGCTTGATGCTTATTCACTCAGTCATTCATCTTTCAACTTCTATTTGCCCTCATGGAGCTTATGGTCCTGTCCCATAGGGGCCACTGGCCCACACATGGCCATTTAAATTTAAATTCATTAAAATGAAGAATTCAGGAGCCCTTGGCTGGCTCAGTGCGTAGAGCGTGCGACTCTCGATCTTGGGGTTGTAAGTTTGAACCCCACACTGGGTATAGAGATGACTTAAAAATAAAATATTTTAAAAAATGGAGAGTTTTTTTTACACCTGAAACTAATGGAACATTGTGTGTCAACTATACTCAACACAAAAATATTAATAGTCTTGGGGCGCCTGGGTGGCTCAGTCGGTTAAGCGACTGCCTTCGGCTCAGGTCATGATCCCGGAGTCCCGGGATCGAGTCCCGCATCGGGCTCCCTGCTCAGCAGGGAGTCTGCTTCTCCCTCTGACCCTCATGATCTCTCTCTCTCTATCTGATTCTCTCTCTCAAATAAATAAATAAAATCTTTAAAAAAATTAATAGTCTTTAATTCTTAGAGCAGTTTTAGGTTCACAGCAAAATTGGGAGGAAGGCACAGAGATTTCTCATGTACCTGCTGCCCCCACATATGCACAGCCTCCCCCACCCATCAACATCCCCCACCAGAATGATGCATTAGTTACCACGGATGAACCTACACCAACATATCATCGTCACCCAGAATCCGCAGTTTATGTTAGGGTTCACTCTTGGTGCTTATATTGTATGGGTTTGGTGTTTTTTGGAGTATTTATTTATTTATTTATTTGGCAGGCTCCACACTGGAGCCCAATGCAGGGCTTGAACTCATGACCCTGAGATCAAGACCTGAGCTGAAATCAAGGGTGTGGACACCCAACCAACTGAGCCACCCAGGCGCCCTGGGTTTGGTGTTTTCATTGCATGGGTTTTGACACGCATCCAGCATTATAGTATCACACAGAGTAGTTTCACTGCCTAAAAAATCCTCTGTGCTCCAGCTGTTCATCTCTCCCTTTCCCTGACCCCTGGAAACCACTGATTCTTTTCGTGACTCCCAAGTTTTGCCTTTTCCAAAATGTATAGTTGGAATTGTACCATATGCAGCCTTTTCAGATTGGCTTCTTTCACTTAATAACATACATTTAAGGTTTCTCCATGTCTTTTCATGGCTTGATAGATCACTTATTTTTAGTGCTGAGTAATTTTCCACCATCTGGGGGCACCTGGCTGGCTCAGTCAGTGGAGCATGTGACTCTTGATCTGGGGGTTGTGGGTTTGAGCCCCATGTTGGGTGTAGAGATTACTTAAAAATAAAATCTTAAAAAAAATATTCCATTGTCTGGGCGCCTGGGTGGCTCAGTGGGTCGAGCGACTGCCTTCGGCTCAGGTCATGATCCTGGAGTCCCCGGATCGAGTCCCGCATCGGGGTCCCTGTTCAGCAGGGAGTCTGCTTCTCCCTCTGACCCTCTTCCCTCTCATGCTCTCTATCTCTCATTCTCTCTCTCTCAAATAAATAAATAAAATCTTTAAAAAAAATATTCCATTGTCTGGATGGACTACAGTTTATTCATCACTTACCAAGAGCCATCGTGGTTGTTTCCAAGTTTTAGAAATTATGAATAAAGTTGCAATAAACATCTGTGTGTGGGTTTCCTCTGTGAAAGTCACTTTTCACCTTTGCACGCACCGTTTTAAAAGGTCATTCTGGGGGGCACCTGGGTGGCTCAGTCGATTAGGTGTCTGACTTCAGCTCCGGTCATGATCTCGGGGTCCTGGGATCGAGCCCTGCGTGGAGCCCCACGTTGGGCTCTGTGCTCAGCGGAGAGTCCGCTTCTCCCTCTCCTTCTCCCCCGCTTGTGCTCTCTCTCCCTCTTTCTCAAATAAATAAACTCTTTTAAAAAATAAAATAAAAGGTCATTCTGGCTGCAGTGGGAGGAGCTTAGGGAAGGTATGGCTCCTTCAAAAACTCTTTTGGTGGGATGAGGTCCTCTCAAAGGGGAGGACTTTGGCACTGGGGCAGGCGTGGAGGCTCTCCCGGTGGGCCTCTTCCTGCTTTGACCACCTTCAGCAGGCTCCATTCGCCCCTCACTGCAGCCTCCTGGGACTCAGAGGTTCTGCTCCCTGCAGTACACTGAAGGAGGTGGGACTGGAGGGCTCTCTCTGCCTCTCCCAAGCCTCTGGGTTCTGGAGTAGAGACAACGCGGGCTCCAATCCCAATTTTGTTACTCACTCGGACCTGTGTCGTCTTCTGCAAGATGGGTAATAGTAGGGCTTACCCACCAGGGTTCGGTGACATTTCCAACAGGGTCCCATGTGGAAAGCGTGAGTAATAAGCACCAGTATTGGAATGGTTGGCCATTGTCATTTATATTAGGAAAGAGCTTTTCTCCAGACCCCACATCTAGATGAACTGGAGGGGATGGGAGATAACAGAGATCACCACCTTCCCTGCATCCTTTCCAGCCTCTACTCCAGGTTTTTGGGGAAGCCACGGCCAGGTGCTCAGACCCGGCTGGGGCCAGCCAGGCACCGCAGGGGTGGGCACTGAGAACGCTGTGAGGAAGTGTCACCCCAACCTGGAAACCACCCCTGAGTGGGTAAGAACAGTGAGGTGTTGGAACTGACTCCCCACCTCGGTTGCCTGGAGCCCACACTCAGTGGTTTCCAACTAAATGCTCCCCAGAACTGGAACACCTGAGAAATGTGGGACCCCAGGAGTTAGTTTGTGAATCGCTCCTCTGTGTTGGACACTTACATGGATCATCTCGTCTAATCAGTCATTTTGATGACAACGGTTTATCAAGGGCCTGTTATTGCCTAGCTCTGTTCTAGTGGGATGCGGTGTCTAATGCGGGGTCTGTCCTAATCGCATGGGGGCCCCCAGATGTGGGGCAAAGATCACACGGAAGCCGGTGGTACAGGCCACCCGAGGCAGAACAAGAGAGACAGAGGTTTATTGAATACACCTGCAAGGGAGTGGCAGGCAGGCCAGCAAAGCAGAGACTGTGCCAGGAGGCAGTGGGTGGGGGCTGTTTTTAAAGGGGGAAGGTGAGGAGGTATGGTGACATAGGGCATTTTCCCTTTTTTGGTAACTGTGCCGGGTCGTAAGTAGCCCATTGGTGAGGTGGGTCACGTGGTGGGCCTGCCTGTATTCAGCCTGGGGGTCACTGTGGGCCCTTTCTACATTCCATCGCTCAAGCCTGTTTGCCTAACAGTGGCCTCTTCCCTGGGGGACAGAAAATAAACACCTCCAGCACACTGAAAAACACCTGATTACAGATTTTAGGGAAAAAGGAGGAATGGGTCAGGGGTTAAAGGACTGGAGGAGAAACTCCTTCTGAAACTCCCGATGCCTGCCTAGGTCATAGTCGGGCTCCACTGTCAAGCCTTCAATGGTAAACAATGGCACCTCCATTAACACTCATGTTTATTATGCTTGAAGTTGTATTTAACCGTTGACTAAACCTCGAACTCTTTGGAACTCTTTGAGGCAAGGACTGTGCCTGCCCCAAGGATGGTCCACCCACAGAAGGAGCTCATCAAAGACCTCTTGATACTAACAGGCTCAACCCCATGAGGTTGGAGGTAAATGAAGCCCAGGGAGAGTATATGAAACCTGATGTGCTAGGTTGAATAAGTGTCCCCCAAAGATTCACGTCTGCTGGAAGAACCTCAGAATAAGGCCTTATTTGGAAACAAGCTCTTTGGCTGTCACTACTTAAGATAAGGTCATGCTGAATTAAGGTGGATCCTAAATCCAACATGACTGGTGTCTTTATAAGAAAGGATACATGCGCACACACACACACACACACACACACACACACACACACACACACAGAAAGAAGATGGCCCTGCAAAGACAGAGGCAGAACTTGGGAGTGATGTCTCTGCAAGCCAAGGGACTCCAAGGATTGCTGGCCACCACTCAGCTAGGAAGAGCAAGAAGGGATGCTTCCTTAGAGCCGTTGGAGCATGGCCCAGTCGACATCTTCATTTCCTACTTCTGGCCTCCACAATTGTGAGAGAATGCATTTCTGTGGTTTAAGATCCCCGCGCCGCGCCCCCCCCCCAAGGTTGTGGCACTTTGTTCCAGCAATCGCGGGAAACATATACATGCTCAGGGTCACTAGGGAGCGAGCACCCGTGCTGACCCCGGAGTGTTCCCCGCGGATTTTTATTCGTAAATGGTTTTTACACGCAAAGCGTTACGGGTGAGGGCACATCATCCACACGTTCGTCTATCCAGCAAGTATTTACTCAGTGCCGACGACAGTTAGAGAGCATCCTAGGTCCCTGCAATCCTGCCGCTGAGGACAGGGAGAGAACAAAACAAAACAAACAAAAAAGACATGAAGAGAAAAGAAAAAGACACAGTAGGTCGGATAGTGCATAGAGCTACGGAGAAAAATACAAGATAAGGGATAAGTTTGGGGTGCGTGTGGACGCAGGGAGGAGGTGATGCCCTCGGCCGCGGGGTGGTCCGACATGTGGTTCTTGCACACTTGCAGGCACGGGGACGTAAATGCCAAAGCGTGGAGGCAGGAAAGTGCTAGGCCGGCAAGGGGAGACCAAGTGTGGCTGGAAAGGGGCAGGCAGGGAGCAGAGGAGGGGGAGCCCAGGTCAGAGAGGCAGCTGCGGCTTACCGGCTCCTCCAGGGCTCACCCCGCGCCCTAGCAGGGCCCCAGGCAGAGGCGCCGCACCCAACATGGCGACCGCGCAAGGCACGCCGGCTGGCGAGCGGAAGTGCGTAGCGGCAGGCGCCGGAAGTGGCGGGAAGCCCCGCCCCTACCGGGGTGTCTGTGAAGCCGCGGACACGCCGGCTTTGAGCATCCCTGGCGGGCCAGGGGGAGGCCCTGGGGCTGCGGCTCCCGCGGCCGCGGCCCCGCCCGCCTTCGGCATGGCCAGCTCCGGAGAGGTACGGCCGGCGCCTCTCTCCGCTCTCCTTCCTGCCCTGCGGCCTTGGCTCCGCTCGGGCCTTCCCATCCTGCCCCGGTCCCCTTTGCGTCCTTTCCATCCAGCCCCCTAACCCGCTCCATCCTTCCCGTCCCGACCGCGGCCCAGCTCTGTGCTTCCCACCCTGATCTCGACCCCTACCCCCGGTGGCCCTTTCCACCCCAACCCTGGCGTCGGCCGGGTTTGGTCCTTCCTGCCCCGACCCTGGCCTCGGCCTCGCCTGATCCTTGCCATCCCTGTCCTGGCCTTGCCCCTTGCCCCATCCTTGCCTCGTCCCGCCCCTCAGGCCCTCACCCTGTTGCGAAGGCACAGGCTCTCTCCCCTTGGGTTTTCCATCCCTTTCGCAGCCCCGCAGTCGTGGTCGCCAGAGTTCTTCCCCGCCTCTGCGCCCCCAGAGTTTCCATGCTCCTGAAGTCCTCTCAGTACCTTTTCCCATGCCCCTGTACCTGAGCTCAGCCCTTGGAGCTATGAGACGTTCGTCTTTCATGTCCACTCTGCACCTCATCCTCTATCTCTGAATGCTCAGTTTCAGCCCACTTTTCTCTGCGCCTGCTTGTTGTGTGACTTGGGGGGTAATGGAGGAAAAGCCATTTTACCTGGGAGACTTCTGGCTTACCCCGGAATTCCTTTCCCCAGTGCTCCACAAGTCTGGGTTTGAGCCCCTGTAATGTGGTGCAAGGTATTTTGTCTGCAGACCAGGGTATGGGGATCTGGACTCTGACTAGTGTCTTTCCATCTGTTTATCCTGCCTGTGTGTACTTGTGGGCACATGTGTGTCTAGTTATCACCTGGGCCTTGAACCTTTGAGTGCACTCTCTTAGGGTCTTTCCTGTGCTCTGGGGAACAGGAGTCAGAGGTTCAGGTGTTTTGTTCGAAACGGATGGGGCTGGGGTTGCTGACAATTCCTCTTCTTTTGAGGTGAGTTTGGCTTTGAGGTGGCACCCACCCCGATTGAGGGGTAGGGTGTGGGATACACCTGCAGACTGGTGGTAGGACTGAAGGGCCAGAAAACCACAGCTCTTTAAGGAATAGTTATGGAGTCGCCTGGCTGTGTTAGCAGATTCCAGGTAGTTGTGTGTACTTGCGGGAGTTGGGGGGCTGGTACCTTGGTCTTACGGGGTCCAGTACAAAGGGCCCTCTGTTCCATGAAGCACATATGAGTGACCTGGCCAGTGAAGCCTCCTGTATCGTGGATGTCTCGTTCTACCCTGCATGTGGAGATCAAGGTCCCCTCTGGGATGTTCTGTTTATTACCTATTGATACATAGTTTGCATACCATAAAATTCACGGTTTTTTTTTTAAAGATTTTATTTATTTATTTGAGAGAGAGAGAATGAGAGAGAAGAGGGTCAGAGGGAGAAGCAGACTCCCCGCTGAGCAGGGAGCCCGATGTGGGACTCGATCCCGGGACTCCAGGATCATGACCTGAGCCGAAGGCAGTCGCTCAACCAACTGAGCCACCCAGGCGCCCAAAATTCACGGTTTTAAAGTGTGTGTGTGTTTATTTATTTTTTAATTTTTTTAAGATTTTATTTATTTATTTGACAGAGAAAGACACAGCGAGAGAGGGAACACAAGCAGGGGGAGTGGGAGAGGGAGAAGCAGGCTTCCCGCGGAGCAGGGAGCCTGATGTGGGGCTCGATCCCAGGACCCTGGGATCATGACTTGAGCCGAAGGCAGACGCCTAACGACTGAGCCAGTCAGGCGCCCCAAAGTGTGTGTGTGTTTAAAGTAAGCTTTACACCTAACATGGAGCTTGAACTCACAACCCTGAGATCTAGAGTTGCATGCTCCATCGACTGGCCAGCCAGGCGCCCCAAAGCAGTTTTAAAAAATGTATTCACAAGGTTGTGCAACTCTCCCCACTATAGGATTCCAGAATGAGGTGGTCTGATTTTGAAAGTCATTACTGGCTTTTAAAATGTAGATGCCCAGATTACTCCCAGAGTTTCTGGGAGTAGGGGTCTACGTTTCTTGTAATGGTTCAAATGATTCTGAAGTGGTGATCTGTTGACTCACCTGGTTCTATCCTTCTTTCTCTTGGAAATGAAAAATTGATCCCTGTTCCGGAGCCGTCCTTGGCCTAGTGAGGAGATAAGCAAGCAGGCAAACCGGGACAATTCATCAGATGAGGCTGGAAGGGGAGGGAGGGTCCCTGGTACCGCAGGGGAGGGGCAGGACCCGTCTGGCTGATGCTGGGAGGGCTTCACTGTGTTTGAGCCTTTTAGCCCAAGTTCTGAAAGTAGCAGTTTTCCTGTGTGGTGGCATGTCTGATGGAGGGAACAGCTTATGGGAAGGCTTTGAAGCATGACACAGGGCACATTCCAGAAAATGCCAACTAGAGAAGCAGAGACCTAGGAAGTGGGACAGCGTGCAGAGTGGAAACCCATACAATCCTGCACCTCTTCCGACTGACCCTGTGATTTAACAATTTTTATAATGCAAAATATGCTATATATAACAATTTCGCATCATGACAGTGCACTGTGATGAGCCTTTCTGTTGTACCCACTGCCCCGTTATTTAAAAAAATTTTTTTTGGGTGCCTGGGTGGCTCAGTCGTTAGGCGTCTGCCTTCGGCTCAGGTCATGATCCCAGGGTCCTGGGGTCGAGCCCCACATCAGGCTCACGGCTCAGCGGGAAGCCTGTTTCTCCCTCTCCCGCTCCCCCTGCTTGTGTTCCCTCTCTCACTGTGTCTCTCTCTGTTAAATAAATAAATAAATAATTAAAAAAAAAAATTAAAAAAAATTTTTCCGTTTATTTTTTATTCTTTTTTTTTTTTTTTTTAAGGAAGCTTTATGCCAAACGTGGGGCTTGAACTTAGAACCCTGACATCAACATGCTCCACTGACTGAGCCTGCCAGGTGCCACCCCCCGACCAATGTCCTGTTTTCATAGTTAACACGTGACTGATTTCGTTTCATCTCTGTCTCTCCCTTTGGCTTATTTACATCAGTCCAGACATCTCATCGGTTGGTTTGTGAGTCCTGTTATTTCTTTGGGTACCTGACTGGTAAACATCCGGGAGGGGGATGTTTTTTGGGCAGGTACTGAAGTTTCAGTACTTAATATTTCTTTTCTTTTTCTTTTTCTTTTCTTTCTTTTTTTTTTTTGCTTCAGTTCTTTTTTTTTTTTAAGATTTTATTTATTTGAGAGAGAGAGAGAGAAACAGCATGAGAGGGGAGAGGGTCAGAGGGAGAAGCAGGCTCCCCGCTGAGCTGGGAGCCCGATGCGGGACTCGATCCCGGGACTCCGGGACCATGACCCGAACCGAAGGCAGTTCGAAGCCCAACCAACTGAGCCACCCAGGCGCCCTTTTTGCTTCAGTTCTTAAAAAAAATTGTGAAATGTTACGTTCTGAGAAGTGCGTTAAACTCTTTTTAACCTTACACTTCAAACCACCTATAAGCGGTCATCATCTGGTTCTAGCCATATGGTTCCCAGATACAGCTGAGAGACCCCCGTCTGTCCTTATCCCTGCATTGCATTTCTGCAGACCACACGGGATGCCTGTCCAGGACCTGTCAGGAAGCCCCAGCAGCCCTTTTCTTGTGGAGGGAAAGGCAGTTTCAGCTGATCAGGCCCAGCCTGAGTCTGACCTCAGGCTCCCTACCCCTTTTTTTTTTTTTTTTTTTTTTTTTTTAAAGTAAGCTCTGCGCCCACTGTGGGGCTTGAACTCACGACCCCAAGATCGATAGTCACCTGCTCTACTGACTGAGTCAGCCAGGTGCCCCTTACCTAACGGTTTTGAAATGGAGAATGGGTCTGCCCTAGTTCCCCCAAGGCTGAGAACACATTCTTCTGAGAGGCGGAGGGAAGCAGGTGCCAGTGTATACGGGTGTGTGTGGAGGTGGGAATTCTCCGGGCCACAGTTTTGTTCCACTTCTTCCCAAGGAGCACTCCTGTTTGCTGTTGGCCTCTGCGGAGCTTCTGCCTTTCCTGGGGAAAAGGTGTGTGTGTGGACTTAGAAACCACAGGACCTTGGCTTGGAAAGTCTGGGTTCCAGGCAAGAGACTTGACTATTGCAAACCCGGCAGCCACCTCCCAAGATCGGCCTTTGGAGACCAGGGGGACTCAGCTGCTCCCAAGTGCCTGCAGGGGGCTGGCCTCAGGGCAGCATGTGGGAGCACAGAATGTGGGGAAAGTCATCCTGTGGGGTGTGCTGAGACTGGACAGGGGGGGCTGGAACTGAGTTTCTGCCTTTTTTTTTTTCTTCTTAATGTAACTTCTAGGTGGTTTTAATGGTGTCTTTTTTTTTTTTAATGTGAGCTCCATGCCCAATGTGGGGCTTGAACTCATAACCATGAGATCAGGAGTCACATGCTCTACTGTCTGAGCCAGCCAGGTGCCTCTGTAACTTCTGGGTGGTTTTAAGAGAGATTCAGTATTAGTAGTATAATGTGGACATTATATGATGCCGGAGCTTCTTACACTGTTTTGCCCTGTGTTCTCATTGCTCCCAGAAGGCATTCATACTTTGATAAATCTGCAGATAGGGGGATGAGGAGGGGGTTTGCCTCAGGCTGCTCAGCGGATTCAAGCCATTCCTCCCTCCTGCCCCTAGGCCCTCTCCCTGCCAGTGCCCTGTTGCCAACCTTGCCTGATAAGGATCCCTCTGGTTTGAGCCTCTCCCTGCAGACTGAGTCCCTAGGTCTGGGGTGGGGTCTGGGAATCTGATCCCCACACCTGGCTCTGGGAAGCACTGAGCTAAGGAAAGTCACTAATGGTTGAGAACACTAGCCCCTTGGACTTGGGTGCCCTTGCAGACCTTGGGAGTAGCGAGACAGGATTGAAGGCACCTCAGATGGAAAGGGGAGCAGTGAGGGCATGTCTGGCTGCTGCCTCTTACGGAGAAGGGAACGTGGGAAGGACCAGTGCTGGTAACCAGGTGGGAAATATTTGTTGAGACCCTTTCCCAGGCCTGTGGAGGGCTTGGCAGGCCGTGGAGCTTGTCAGGACCAAGTAGAGGGGCACTGCAGTCCGAGTTCCCCGGGGAAACCCCTGGAGGCTGCCTGGGGCTTGCGCATGGCTCTCCCGCCCCGGGGTTCATTGTTGCCATGGTAGCAGCAGGGCTTTCCAGGCCTCGGCACTTCCATCCCTGCAAATATGTGCAGAAGAAAAGTCAGGCCGGAGGAGGAGGGCTTGCAGACAGAATCGTTGGAAATGGCAGAAGAAATAATCGTGGGTGCTCTCTCTTGGGAGTGGTCAGACAGGCACCCCCTCAGTGAGGACGGTTTGGGGGGACTTGGATCCCTTCTGGGGAGTGCTGGGAAGATACAGGGATCCCTCCCCACCACGGAGAGCCTCCAGTTCCTTTGTCCTTGATTTGGGGATTTCAACCCACCAACCTGGGTTGAACCCTCTCCCTCTCGGTTGTACACACAACCGGGAACGGTGGAAGGCCCACGTTAGGGAAGAAAACCTTCTGCAGATAGCTACCAGAACAAACTGAAATGTGTGGACATCTTGCGGGAGGTATAACGCCAGTTCCTAGCCAGAAAGTGTGATAAGGCAGGGTGGCTCCCTGTTACCTAGTAGTACTGATCTTAATATCATGAGTAGGTGCTGTTTCTTTCTTTCTTTCTTTCTTTTTTTTTTTTTTTTAAGATTTTATTTATTTATTTGACAGAGAGACAGTGACAGAAGGAACACAAGCAGGGGGAGTGGGAGAGGGAGAAGCAGGCCCCCCGCCGAGCAGGGAGCCCAATGTGGGGCTCGATCCCAGGACCCTGGGATCATGACCTGAGCCGAAGGCAGACGCCCAACGACTGAGCCACCCAGGCGCCCCTAGGTGCTGTTTCTTACTGATAAGGACTTGATGGTTTCATTCTTCTGGCTTTACTTGCCCTTAATCCCAGTGCTGGGACTAGCTGCCCCCCGCCACTGGCTGAGGGCTTGATATCCATCACAGCAACCCTGAGAGGTAAAGTCACTGTTGTTAGCCCCAGTTCTTACTGTTTCTTGATAGAATTCTCCCACCCAAGTGTTTTAAGAATCCCGTGTGATGTTGGGACAGTGGGAGAATAGCAGCTTTCACAAGCGGACAGCCCTGGCCAGTGGTCCTAAGTGGAGTCTGAAACATGCCAGACTTGATAGGAGACCTTTAGTAGGAAAACTCCCTTAAATTTGGAAAAGAATTGAAGTTTCATTTTGAATCTCTTACTTTTGGCGAGAGATCCTAGTGTGCAGATCTAAAAGGGGCTTTTGAAGAGTATCATAGCTTCTTGCTCTGCAGTTAAGATTTTTGGTAAAAGCACCTTCTTTCCCACAGACTATGGCGAGGGCTGCTCTTGGCATCTGTCCTTGGCCGAGGAGGCCAGGCTGAAGGCCACCCTTGGGGATCCCGTGGGAATTCGGTGTTGCCCTTATTTTCAGGACACATCCAACGATGACGACATGCCCCCTGCAGCAGCCGCCATGGCGGTGGGCGCCCACCTTCTCGGCTTCTCGGATGAGATCCTGCTGCACATCCTGAGCCACGTCCCCAGCACAGACCTGGTTCTGAACGTCCGGCGCACCTGCCGGAAGCTCGCAGTGCTCTGCCTGGATAAGAGCCTCACCCACACCGTGCTGCTGCAGAAGGACTATGAGGTGAGGCAGGGGTCGCAGGGGTGGGCACAGCCCACATGCCCACCTGAGGACTCGCATAGCTGGGCAGTGGGGCGCCGTGTGGCTGGTGACAGAGGGGGCGGGTGCTCAGAGTCCTGACTGGCTCAACCTCTGAGACACATGAAGTGATAACAGCTAGAGGCCGAGAGGTGCGGGTAGCGGGCCACCCAGCAAGGGGGCACAGGCTCAGTGGATGCTGTGCTGGGACAGAGCCAGCCTTCCCGGCAGATGCCCAGAAAGTTCTGGAACTTTCTCGGTGGTGTGGGGAGGCACCATCTTACCCTCCAGCAGCTGCGTGTGGGTCTTCAGTTGCCTTGCACCCTCCTGGCCAGGCTTCTAAGTGTCTGTTCTTTTGATGGGTGGGACAGGTGTCGCCTTGTGCTTTTACCTGGCCTGGGTAGGGTGCTGGGGTGTCCAGGGTGCTGTTTCCATCCAGGGTTGGGCCGTCCCTATATCTTCTTTCCAGAAGCCACTGCGTACTAGGGCTTTATCTTGTGGAGTTCTAGGAGTTCTCTTGTACTCTGGATCCTTTGTCGGATACCCGTATTGCGAGTATTTTCTCTGAGTCCGTGGCTGGCTTTTCTGGTTTTTTTTTTTTTTTTTTAACAGTATCTTTTGAAGAGAATAAGTGTTTATTTATTTATTTTTTAAAAGATTTTATTTATTTATTTGACAGAGAGAGATAGCGAGAGAGGGAACACAAGCAGGGGGAGTGGGAGAGGGAGAAGCAGGCTTCCTGCTGAGCAGGGAGCCCAATGCAGGGCTCGATCCCAGGACCCTGGGATCATGACCTGAGCCGAAGGCAGACACTTAACGACTGAGCCACCCAGGCGCCCAAGAGAATAAGTGTTTAAGTTGAAGTCCAATTTATTGATTTTTTTTCGAGTTCATGTTTTTTGTAATCTGTTGAAGAAAACTGTTAGACCTGAGATTGCGAAGATTTTCTGCTACGTTGTCATGTAGAAGCTTTATAGCTTTAGCTCTTATGGTAGGTGTGCGATCCCTGTTGTGTTAATCTCTATATGTGGTGTGAGGTAAGGATCAAGGGTTCCTTTCTTTGCATACGGCTCTTCAGTTATTCCAACATCACTTATGGACACTGTTGTCCTTTCCTCAGTAAGTGCCTTGCAAATTTTTTAATTATGTTTTTACATTTTAATTCCAGTATAATTAACATACAGTGCTATATTAGTTTCAGGTGTACATCACCTGGTGCTCACCACAAGTGCACTCCTCCTCGGTCCCCATCACCAATCTCCCCTGCCCCCCGCCTCTCCTCTGGTCACCATCACTTTGTTCTCTGTAGTTAAGTCTGTTTCTTGATTTGTCTCTCTTTTTCCCTTTGCTCTTTTGTTTCTTAAATTCACATATGAGTGAAATCATACAGTATTTATCTTTCTTGGACTTACTTCACTTAACATTAAGCTCTCTAGCTCCATCCATGTTGTTGCAAATGGCAAGATTTTATTCCTTTTTATGGTTGCCTTGCAACTTTTGTTGAAAGTCAGTTGACGACATATCTTAAAGATAACAATGGAGGGGCGCCTGGGTGGCTCAGTCGTTAAGCGTCTGCCTTTGGCTCAGGTCATGATCCCAGGGTCCTGGGATCGAGTCCCACATCGGGCTCCCTGCTCTGCGGGAAGCCTGCTTCTCCCTCTCCCACTCCCCCTGCTTGTGTTCCTGCTCTCGCTATCTCTCTCTCTGTCAAATAAATAAAATCTTAAAAAAAAAAAGATAGGGTGCCTGGGTGGCTCAGTTGGTTAAGCAACTGCCTTCGACTCAGGTCATGATCGTGGAGTCCCGGGATCGAGTCCCGCGTCGGGCTCCTGCTCGCGAGGGGCCTGCTTCTCCCTCTAACCCTCCCCGCTCTCATGTACTCTCTCTCTCTCTCTCTCATTCTCACTCTCTCAAAATAAATAAATAAATCTTTAAAAAAAAAAAAGATAACAATAGAGGTCTTGACCGGAACCCAAATTTTAGGAGACTGTGGGAGGGGTTCCTAACTATTGTCACTGGTTGTGAAGCTATGCATTTGAACCCCAAGTGAGGCCCCTCCAGAGCTTGGTTCTCTCTGTGAGAGCATGCTGTGCTCCTCTCTGCTGGGAGAGTGTGGGTGTGCGGGGAGGCTGAGCTAACTCCCCAGAGCCAAGGTGAGGCTTCCTCCTTGGGAGAGTTCTTTCCTGGAGAGGGAGGGGCAGGTGCCCCCAGCGCAATGGCGCAGCACCGTGTATCTGGAGCATTGAAGATGCTTGTGTCCTGCACGAGTCTTACCTGAGAGAAGTGATCGGGATGCACGCACATCACATGCGCCGGTGCTCCAGGCGGTGTTGCTGCTGAAGGCCTCCTTGGCAGCGGCCAGGACGTCCAGCTGTTGGCCCCCAGGTTCCCTCACTAGACGTACCATGGCTCACCTAAGCAGTCCACGGCAGGTTTTTGAGGAATACTTAAGATGTGAAAATGCAGATGATGTAAAGGATCAAGTTTTCAGGGCACGATTCCGTTGTGTGATTCAGAAAAACCCATGTCAACATAACGTGTACCATCTTTACCATTTTTAAGTACGTGTTGCTGTATGTTAGTCAGTACATCCATTTGTGGTGGTGTGCCAGAAATTTTCCATCAACCTGAACAGAAACTCTGGATCCTGTGAGCAGTGACTCCCTCTTCCCCCTTCCCCCAGCCCCTAGCAACCTCTGTTCTGCTTTCTGCTTGTGGATTCGCCTCTTCTGGGTAATTCGTGTAAGTGGAACCACACAACATGGGATCTTTTAGGACTGGCTTCTTTCCCCTGTGTGACGTCCTCAAGGTTCACCCACATTGTGGCGTGTGTCCGAGCTTTGCTCCTTTTCGTGGCTATATAGTCTTTCCTTCTATGTGCAGACCATGTTGGTTCTGTCTGTCGGTGGGTGTTGGGTGGTTTCCAACTCCTGGGACTAGTGCTGCTGTGAACATCGGGGAGCAGGGAGTGAGTCCCTGTTTTTCCTGTTCCCTCGGGCCCACGGCTAGGAAGGGAATTGCCGGGTCACCTGGTCACCCCGTGTTTAGCTTTTTGAGGAACCAGCACACTTTTCCACACCAGCTGCACCATTTTTACATTCCTGCCTAACTGGGGCCTCTTGACTATTGGCCTGTGGTAGGTGAGCATGTGGGAGGGGGAGGAGGGGCCAGCTCTCCCCTCCAGTGTCCCTCCTCCGCTGGACTAGTGAGGCCCTGAGTGTCGTGGGGGAGGGCGCGACCTGAGGGGTAAAGGTGAAGGAGTCGCCTGGGTGTCTTCAGCCCCTTTCCTTCCTTGACCACCCCCCTCCCCCCATTCCCGGCCTTTCCTGCAGGCAAGCGAGGACAAGGTGAAGCAGCTGGTGAAGGAGATCGGCCGGGAGATCCAGCAGCTCAACATGGCCGGCTGCTACTGGCTGTCGGGTGCCACTATTGAGCACGTGGCCCGCTGCCGCAGCCTGGTCAAGGTGAACCTCTCGGGCTGCCACCTGACCTCCCTGCGCCTCTCCAAGATGCTTTCGGCCCTGCAGCACCTGCGCTCCTTGGCCATCGACGTGAGCCCCGGCTTCGATGCCGGCCAGCTGAGCGGCGAGTGCAAGGCCACGCTGAGCCGCGTGCGGGAGCTCAAGCAGACGCTGTACACACCCTCCTACGGTGTCGTGCCCTGCTGCACCAGCCTGGAGAAGCTGCTGCTCTACTTCGAGATCCTCGACCGCACACGCGAGGGCGCCATCCTCTCGGGCCAGCTGATGGTGGGCCAGAGCAACGTGCCCCACTACCAGAACCTGCGGGTCTTCTACGCGCGCCTGGCCCCAGGCTACATCAATCAGGAGGTGGTGCGGCTCTACCTGGCTGTGCTCAGCGACCGCACGCCCGAGAACCTCCACGCCTTCCTCATCTCTGTGCCTGGCAGCTTCGCCGAGAGCGGGGCCACCAAGAACCTCCTGGATTCCATGGCCCGCAACGTCGCGCTGGACGCCCTGCAGCTGCCCAAGTCCTGGCTCAACGGCTCGTCCCTGCTCCAGCACATGAAGTTCAACAACCCGTTCTACTTCAGCTTCAGCCGCTGCACGCTGTCCGGAGGCCACCTGATCCAGCGGGTCATCAACGGCGGGAAGGAGCTCTGCAGCCTGGCGAGCCTGAACCTCAGCGGTTGTGTCCACTGCTTGTCCCCGGACTCCCTGCTCCGCAAGGCGGAGGACGATATCGACAGCGGCATCCTGGAGACGCTGGTGGCGTCCTGCCGCAACCTGCGCCACCTCAACCTCTCGGCCGCCCACCACCACAGCTCCGAGGGCCCGGGCCGCCACCTCTGCCAGCTGCTGGCCCGGCTGCGCCACCTGCGCTCCCTGTCCCTGCCCGTCTGCTCCGTGGCCGACTCGGCACCGCGGGCCGACCGCGCGCCCGCCCAGCCCGCCATGCACGCCGTGCCCCGCGGCTTCGGCAAGAAGGTGCGCATCGGCGTGCAGTCCTGCCCCAGCCCCTTCTCCGGGCAGGCGGGCCCTCAGCCTTCCTCCGTGTTCTGGTCCCTGCTCAAGAACGTGCCCTTTCTGGAGCGCCTCGAGCTGATCGGGTCCAACTTCTCCTCCGCCATGCCGCGCAACGAACCCGCCATCCGCAACTCCCTCCCGCCCTGCAGCCGCGCGCAGAACGTCGGGGACTCGGAGGTGGCCGCCATCGGGCAGCTGGCGTTCCTGAGGCACCTGACTCTGGCCCAGCTGCCCAGCATCCTGACGGGCTCCGGGCTGGTCAGCATCGGCCTGCAGTGCCAGCAGCTGCAGTCCCTCTCGCTGGCCAACCTGGGCATGATGGGGAAGGTGGTCTACATGTCTGCCCTCTCGGACATGCTGAAGCACTGCAAGCGGCTGAAGGACCTCAGGTGAGGGGGCCCTGGCAGCTCCTCTGTGGCCTCGGCGGGCCCCTTGGAGGCGTGAGAGGCGGCGGGGGGATGTGGGTAGCACGGCCTCTCATTCGGCAAATGTTTGCGCACCTACTGCCCGTCTGCCGAGATGGGCTGAAGGAGGGGCGGGCTGGCCTCCAGCGGCTGAAGAGTCCGGGCGGGGCTGGCAGGGGCCCCGCAGGCGGGGACCGGACAGGGGGGCAGCAGTGGGCAGAACCCAGGGAGGGCAGGCGGGAGGCAGGGATGCGCTCAAAGATGCTACTGCGCGTGGTCTTGCTCCGTCCTGCTGATGGCCCCGCGAGGTGGCTGTTCTTGCTCCCATGCAACAGCTGGTAAGCGGGGCAGCAGGAGCCGAACTCGGGGCTTTTTGTCCGACTTTGTGATTGTCGGAGCTATGAGTCCGTGAGCTGGGAGACTCGAGGCCGGCCGAGGCTTGCGGGGAAAGTAGGCAGCATGTGCTGTAGCCCCCGTGGTCTTGCAAAAACACACGTGTCCCAAAGCACAGGCAAGGTGGGGCAGGGAACCAGATGGGGTGAAAGGACTTCAGCCGGCGCGGGGGGGCGGGCCGATTTCCGGTTGGGAGAGGCCCCCCCACCGGTACCCCACCTGGACAGGAGGGGCCGGGACGGAGGAGCTGGAGAGGGCCGCCGAAGCAGGGGCCACACGCGGTTGGGAGGTGACGGTGGCCTGGGGCGGGAGGCAGGCTGGTCTGAGAGAGTGAGGGCAGAACCCACCAGGCCCTTGTCACAGGGGCCCAGATTTGGAGTGGACTCTACCGAATCGAGCTGTGGAGTGAGGGGGGCTCTCGTGAGGACCCAGCGTTTAAAGGGGAAGAGCCTCTGTTGACTCGAGACATGTTTGAAAATCTTGCCAGACCTGCTCTTGCAAAATTGCACTGTTTCCTAGAAACTACTGGAAAGGTATGGCGGCAGCGGACCCCAGCTCTCGCTTCATTCAGGTTGGGGAGGAAGTGGCGGCAGGGTGTGGATCCGCTAGCTGGTCTCTCCGTCAGGCTGGAGCTGAGGGGTGGGTGGCTGGGTGGGGGCAGCGCCAGGGGCCCTGAGACGAGTTTGTCATTGTCCGCTCGATGGTCCGCACGCACTTTGTGCTTTTGGTGAGGCCAGGTGCTCAGCCAGGGGCTTCCGGGCACTGTCTGATTTAATCCCCGGGACAGCCCTCCATTGTTCCCATTTCACAGATGAGCCAGTGGAAGCTTGAGGGAGGAGTTGAGGTTCACCCAGCTCAGTCTCACTCCAGAGCTTGACCTTGGCCCCGGAGCCGTGCAAAATGGAGACATCTGTGTCCTCTGCGGACCTCCACTCTCCCCTCAGAAGGTGTCATGTGACAGGAAATGGGCCAGATTTGCGTTGGAGCTGGCAGAGGGCTTTGCGCTCACACCCTGGAACCTTGCACAGCTCCACTGCAGACTGCCTCCGCTTCCCCTCCAAGCACAATACGAACACTGCGGCTCCCTGAGGCCCTGCTCATCGGGGGCTGAGAGGCCCGGGGCCCAACCCCAGCCTTCCACGTGGCAGAGCAGATGTTTTCCTGCTGTGTTGGATTCACACACCCTGGATTCGCAGCTTGGGTCCTCGGCCTGAGTGTCTTCCGAGCCCTGTATTTGGGAGTTGTTTATGCTGTGTCCTACACATTCCAGTTACACTTGCTTTGAGAATCTGCTTTGAGTCAAAGTTAACTTCGGGCGAGTTTTGTTGTCCAGTGTCTGTGAGACCCTGTGGCCACGTGCTGAGCTGCGGGTGCTGGGCTCTGGCTGTGCCTCCCCAGCCATTTCCGGAGCTTGCCCAGAGGTCAGACAGGAGGTCATGAGAGGGTTAAGGACGTGCGATGGGCAGAGTTGCTGTTCCCGTGGCAGGGCCTTTGGGACCCTCTCTCCTGCTCCGGGTGGGCCCGGCACTCCTGGCCACTGGCTTTCCCAGGGCTCAAGGGAGTGAGGACTGCAGGCCCGCTCTTTGCTTCTTGACCGCCCCCCCCCCCCATGTTCTTTTTCCTGCCCATCTCTGCCTCATGGCGCTCATCGAGTCCTCGGTGTTACTTTCTCCAGCGTGGGCGCTTCTGCTGGGGTGGGGTGGAGGAGAGGCCCTGACCGCAGCGGCCAGCCCCCTCCACCACGCCCTGCATGGGACGGGCCTTTCCGACTTCTGAGGTGCCCACGCTTGCCTTCTTGCCTGTTTGTTTCTGACACCAGGAATCCGCGACCTCTCTGTTCACTGGTTCTTCTCTGTCCAGCACCTTGTCCCACTTCGCTTCTTCCTGTGCGTTTGCTGTCATGTCACTGGCCTTTCTGGAAGAAGTGGTGGTAAGTGCATGGTCAGGAGGCCACATGTCACTGTGGAAGGGGCAAACAGATCCCTATATTTAACAAACAGAAGACTCCACAGGTCTGCGACCCTGCTAAGCTACGGGAGTCTGTGATTAGGAATTGAATGTTCCTTAATGAGGGGAGGCCCAGTGAGCATTTGAGGTCGAATTTCACCAAATTCGGAGTCAAAGTATTTTTGGATCTCTCATCTCTCATCTTTGCCATCAGTTTTTTGTTTTTTGTTTTTTTTTTTTGCCTTCTTGCCAGCCCATTAAGCCTTGTACCTTTTCTGACTGGACTGTGGTCACACCGTTTGGTCATCATCGGGGAGTATTGGATAAAAACAGAAACTGAAGAAGGTAAAATAAAGTACCTCAGTCGTGTCATTCAGCAAGTCAGAGTAGTCGAAATCTCTCCCCCAAACATCTGCCTCACTCCAGAGCATTCAGTGTCTGGTGCCTGCAGGGCCACTTGGAGACAGCAGGTGCTCCCGGCTCCCTGGGTTGCTGGCCCCTCCACCTCGGGGAGAGGGGGGTGGCCATGGCGTCTGAGCTGGTTCACCGCCCCCCCTCCCAACCCCGGCACTCCCAGGTCCTTTACCTGTGAAGTGGGGCTGGTAAGCCCAAAGGAATTTGTACCTGTAAGGCCTATGGAACAGGGCTTGGCACCTGCGGTCCCCGTGATGGTTCTTTCTCCATCTAACAAATATGTGAACACCTGTTATGCCGAGTTCTGTGCTGGGCAGAGAGATCCTTGTGCCTGCGGAGCTGACTTTCCAGTGGGGAGAGTGGGCCAGCAGTGCACAGAAGAAAGAATGTGGTTTATGAGAGAGTAAGGGATGCTGGGGAGAAGGAAGCAGAGCGGGCTGAGGGATGACGGAGGGCAGGCGCTGGTGAACGTCATGAAGGTGAGATTTGAGAAGAGATTTCACGAAGTTGAGTTAGCAAAGTAGAACCTGGGAGGAACATTCCAGCCAGGCGGAGCGGCACGGAATTCAGTGTCCGTGAATCACCGGCGACTTAACGTTTGAATGAGTTAACACGAAATAGACTCGGGCATGCGGTGTCTCAGCGGTACGAGCCACGTTTCAGGTGCTCAGCGAGCGCACGTGCTCGTGGCTGCTGCAGTGGACAGGGCGCACGTGCGGAACGTTCCCGTCTGCACAGAAGGTTTTGCTGGACAGAGCCGAGTCTGTGCCAGGGCCCTGGGGTGGGCTGTGCCGGGTGTTTCAGGAGCAGCCAGGGGCCCGTGTAGCTGGAGGGGAGCAGAAAGGCAGGTCACCCTGCCATCTCCAGACGGGCTGGGACAGCACGGAGAGATTGGAGTTTGCTGATTGATCGGATCCCTGGGGTGGGTGGGGGGGTGGTCAAGGTGGATCCTGATGGAGGCATTTGGCCCGAGCAGTTGTGCTGATGCGGCTGCCGTCAGTGGAGAGGGGGAGGCTGTGTGGCTCGGCTGCGCTCGTGCACGCCGGAGTCTGTGAGGCCGTGGGGTCACTCAGCAAGCGTCAGGGTGGAGGAAGAATCAGCAGAGCCGACCGAGCAGGAGCCGGCGGGAGGGCGGGCAGGACTGAGGTGGCAGATGGAGCTGGGAGGTGTCCTGGGAGCTACGGGAAGGGCCGGGGGTGCCGACTGCGGTTGCATTCTGCCAGCGGACTTGTCACGGCCGCCAGGTGCTTTTCCTGCGTGTCCGGGCTTGACTCCTTTAACATTTTGAACAACCCCAGGAGTAGAGCTGTTGTCCCATTTTGCAGATGAGGAAAGTGAGGCCCAGAGGACCGAGGAGCTTGCCTAGGTGATACAGCTGGTCTGTGGGCTCCTGGCACCGGGGAACATAGAAGAGCGGGACACAGCAGCATTTGGTGGTCACCGAGTGGCTTCCGGGGCTGGAATGTGATCCTTGTGGCGAGGTCCTCCCCGGGAGCAGGGCCGTGCATGCATGGTGGGTTTTGTGGCTGGGGCGGCCCGCAGGACCCAGGATAAATGGGTTTTGTAGGTCAGCCCGAGAACTTGACCGCCGCTCATAATGGACTCTCTGTGCACGCCGGCTGCTGAGAACCATGTCTGATCAGAGCTGGGGACTGCCTGTTCAGAACAAACACCACTTCCTAAAATGCAGCCAAATGGCCCCGTTCCTCTGGATTCCTGCCTTCTGCGGCAAGCCGAGCCCAGGGAGGCTGGAGTGAAAGGAGCAGGTGGTACTTGCCCGCCTGCCGTGCGCAGGAGCCACAGAAAGGAAATGGTGCTCTGAGCCCGGGAGAGACTGGCACGCTGCTTCTGGGGCCGCCTCCCTGGGCAGCCCCTGCTCTTCCCGGTGGGAGGTCCCCGGCCGGCCAGCTGTGGCCACCACTGTCCCCATCAGCGAGGCCCATCAATTTGAGCTTTGTGCCTGCTGGGACTCCTGGCCGGGAGCTGCGTCCGTGCAGCCGGGGCCACTCCTGCGGGGAGGTCGCGCAGGAACACGTCGTTCTGAGGCGCACCTCGGCAGAGAGAGGGTTACAGGCTGCACAGAGAAGGGCACCTTCTTTCCCAAGACTGATTAAGCCCTGCCTTATGGGGGAGGGAGGGTAAAGCATTACCCTGAGTCACCCTGGGCTGCTCATGACCTCAGAACCAGGGCAGCGTCTGGGCGGAAGCGAGAGGGCTGGTTTGGAGCCAGGCCCTGGAGGCTGTGCCAAGTCCGCCCCAGAGGCCTAGGCCCCGCTGGAGGTGGGTGGGCAGATGGGGGTGCTCCCCTAGCACCTTCCTGTGCCCACAGAGCCATGGGGAGACCAGGCCGCCTCTCGGGGAGCGGGCTCCGGAGGCCAGATCCCCACTGGTTGGAAGGTTGAGGCTTGGCTGGGAGGGAGCAGGACCATGGGCCCCCCAAGGCGAAGGTGATTGTGATGGATCATTTTTGTCATCCGCAGCCCCACCGTGCTGGGAGCGGAGGGGAGGTTTGGACGTGTGGGCCCTGCCTGTCCAGGCAGCTGGTGGAGTGGACGGGCCTGCCCCCATCCCAAACACCTGTTGCAGGTGGCTTCCTTCAGAGTGGGAGAGCCTGGAAGTGGTCGGCTAGCTGAAAACTGTTTTAAAAGCGTGTGTGAACACAGCACACTCACACTGCTTACTGGGTTTGTAACCGAGATCTTGGGCGGGTAGCGTGGACCCGCAGCGCCACCTAGTGACCAGGGTGCCCCAGGCCCATGCTTCCTTTCCTGCCGCCTGCCCCAGGGGCAAGCCTGAGCCACAGGCCCCCCCTCCCCCCTCCCCAGCCTGGACTTCTGCCCCTCCCATTTTCCCACCCTCAGGTCTGCAAAGGGATGCTTACCTTAGGACTTTGAAAAGAATAATTTGTTTTTGAAAGAGAATGCAAGAACGTGTTCAAACATTTTCTCAAGAAAAGTTAACTTTTCAAAAAAATTCGCATTCCTAACTGGGCTGACATTTACTTGCTGTCTGGGTCCTGCGTGACTTCAGGTGTTACCTTATCCTTGCTTGGGGTGCATTACGACTGCACTCAGCCACCGTCGCATCTCTGAGGGGCACTGCTCCCTGCTTGCGCCTCTCTGAGTTCTTTCTTTAAGGATGGAATTCATTCAGTGGGGTCTGCGGGTAAGGCCCGAGCTCCACATCTCTGGCCTTGGATCTAGGGCATGGCCCGTTTGGGTCTTGTTTGGCTTTGAGGACTGGGGGGCCGTCCCTTGTCCTACACCCAGTTTTGGTCAGATCAGCCTCTCTCATGATGTTGCTGCATTCAGAGCATTTGGGGGTCTCTCTCCCCTTGGGGCCTGGGACAGGACACTCTGTCCCCAGTGCAGACCTGCCGCCTTGTGGTCGTGGGTGTGGGCATTTCTTGCTCATCCTAGAAACTTCTCCTTTTATGAGCGCTGTGTTGTCATGTGGCGCTATCCCCGCGTGTACCTCCGGTGCTGTGTCTCTGCATGGCCTTCTTGTAAGGAACCCGCTGCTGGATTAGAGCTCCCCCAGTCCAGCATGACCTCATCCTAACGCCATTGCATCCGCGAAGACCCTGTGTCCAAGGAAGGTGTATTCACGGGTGCCAGGGGTTAGGACTGTGACATATCTGGGGGGGGGACACAACTCCCACCAGCTCCCCTCTCCCTTTTCCTAGTTCTTGGCCCTCCTCCTGGCAGCTCCTGGAATCCTGTTAGCTTCCCCCAGCCCTCCCTTCTTCCACTGGCTCTCATTCTAGAGGGCTCCTGTGGCCTGTGGCCCAGTGTTCTGCCACAAATCCGGTGTCTGCTGGTTCCACAGCCGTGTTCCCAGCTGGTGCAGAACTGCCGTTGTCAGTTTTCCTCAGTGCCTCCAACAGTGTGTCCCCAGCACATCGCTCTGCCCTCGGAACTGCTCTGTCCTCTGGGCTTTGCATCTGGGTGTGCAGAAAGGTCTGGAAGGGTTTGGAGTGTTGTCCTCCACTCCGCGTTCCTGGGTCCTGCTCTCGTCCCTGGGGCCGGAGTGTCAGTGCTGACTCCAGCGCTCCCTCCTGCCCGTGCCGAGGCCCTGCCCGGTGGCCAGTGTGGCTCTTGCCGTCTCTTCCTGTCTGCCTCTCTAAAGCAGGTCTGACCTGGGTGGATCTCCAGTTTTGCTTTGGTTGTTGTCCGCGGCTGAAGTCCTGGCTTTGTAGCTTGGCTCCTGTTTCCCTTGGCTCCCCACTACAGGACTGTGGATCTGCCCAGTACCTCCCCACCCTTCCCTGTGTGGCCAGAGCGGCCCCGACCCCGCCTGACTCGGGCACCTCTCCCACCCCAGCTTCCAGATCCCCTCCCTGTCCCTTGGCATTGCTCCGTGCATCACAGGCAAGCAGTGATGTGTGACAAGGACCGTATCTAAGTACATCTCCCTGCCCCCTTGCCCGGCAGGTCAGCATTTGAAGCGGGGGGGGTGGGGTGGGGGTGGGGGCGGGGATTGCTGAGCAGGCAGGGCCGCAAACGTGGTTGCCTCTAGGCTCAGAGCAGTGTCTTGGCTGGGGTCTCTACAGTGGCTGGCTGCTTGCATCGGGCCTGCAGGGTCGTCCCCCCCCAACTCGGGTTCTTCTGGGAAGACCTCGGGGTTTCGAGTGCTCTCTCAGCGCTCCAGGGGCTTGTGGTGTAGACCAGCGTGGGGACAACTGGTGTAGGCCCTCTTTAGCTCATAAACACAGGCTTTGAGGGGGGCCTGGACCGAGAGGCTTCTGCAGCCGGCGCGCCCGTCAACAACGCGGAGCTCACTGTCCTCTCCCCCCGCAGGTTGGAGCAGCCCTACTTCAGCGCCAACGCCCAGTTCTTCCAGGCGCTGAGCCAGTGCTCCGCCCTGCAGCGCCTCTGCCTGGTGTCGCGCAGCGGCACGCTCCAGCCCGAGGCCGTGCTGGCCTTCATGGCGCGCTGCCTGCACGTCGTTGTGTGCCACATGTTCACCGGGGAGTCCCTGGCCACCTGCAAGAGCCTGCAGCAGTCCCTGCTCCGAAGGTGAGTGCTGAGGGCGGGCCGGGCGCTGGGGGCAGCTGGCCGCCTGGTGGCTGCCCCCCCTCGGGCTTTGCGCAGAGCCCAGCAGTTAGTAGCTCCATGGACTTAATGCCTGCAGAGGTAGCGTGAGAACAGAGACTAGCTGCCTTTCCCCGCCGTGCCTTGCCTCCCGGGCACTCCCTCTGCCACACGCCGAATTTCTGCACTGTTGAGGCGCAGAAGTATTCTCTCCACGCCCAGCTTCCCGTCCCTGCGGTACCGTTCTCCAGACGCAGGGTACCAGGACCGGTCAGGCTGCAGACCTTCGCGGGCCCTCAGCCCCGTCCCTGGGCCTTTTCTGTTCCAGGGTTTGATGCAGAACCGCTCCTCACGCTCGTTGTCATGTCTCCTTAGCCTTGTTCGGTCTTTGACAGGCCTCAGTCTTTCCTGGTCGTTCGTGACCGTGACACTTGTGAAGAACACTGGCCAGGTGTTTGGTAGAACGTCCATGAGTTTGGGCCAAAAGTCCACAGAGGTGACGCCACGTCCTCAGTGTGTTGTGCCAGGGACACAGGGTGTTGGCATGTCTTCTCATTGGTGTCTGTGGGTTTCTCGGCTGTAAAGTCACATTATTCCCTTGTTTTTTTTCTTTGAAGATTTTATTTATTTGAGAGAGAGAGAGAGACAGAAAGTGAGTGGGAGAGAGAGGGAGAGAGAATCTGAAGCCAACTCTGAGCTGAGCACAGTCATGGGGCTCGATCCCACGACTGCAAAATCACGACCTGAGCCTAAACCAAGAGTCGGACGCCCAACCAGCTGAGCCACCCAGGCGCCCCCATTTTTCCTTTTCTAATTAACAAGCATCTTGTGGAGAGACGCTTTGTGAGAGTCTGCAAATACCCTTTTCTGTCGGAGTTTTATCTGCTGATTTTAGCGTCCATTGATGGATCTTGCCAGTGACAGTTGTTACTTTGATATTTGGCTAATGACTGTTTTCGGTTTCCTTCATTCCTTTTAGATTTGTTACTGGGAACTGTCCTCTGTGAAGGAACCTGGGCCTTCTCCACATTTACTTACCTAACATTTCTTTGTATTAGTACAGACTCATGGATATTTATCTTATTCAGTGGGTTTTCATCATGCTCACACTGTTCATGTGGTTGCTCAGATTGTTCCAGATTTGGCCATGGGGGTGTTCTTTCAGACTGGGTCCTGTGCCCTTACAACATGCCCCTTCCTTTTCTGAGCACTTCCTTCCTTCCTGTCACTACCAGACGTTCCAGCCCCAGGCCTGAAACCAGCCATTTCTTTGTGGAGCCTGGCTCCTTTTGTTGGAGGGTGGAATTAGAAACCAAGGTTGGCTGTTGGGTGTGCTCACTGCTGCTGGGGTGTCATTGCCTCCAGGCCCCGTCATGGACAGAGTAGGAAATTCATCTGCGTATGTTCTTGCGCACACACACCCCCACACACACACCCACACACCCACACACCCCTGTATTTCCTTATCACCCATTTGCATCGATATTAAAAACGAGTTCATACTGATGCCTTGCGTCCCAGCCCAGTATCCCAGAGTTCCTGCAGGCTCCTCCTCCTTCCTCATGACTTACCCCCCATCGGTGAACAGGCTGGCTGTCACCATCCACAGTGTGTTTGCTGGTTCATTCCACTCTAGTGCGCACAGGTAAGGCAGTTTTGAAAACCCAGCTCACTGCCTGGAGGGTAGTATGTGTTCACGCTCTTGCCTGATGCTTGTGGTATCCTGCCTTCCAGAATTACCCAGGATTGTTCTTTGCTTCCCACTCCCTTCAGTGTGGTCATGTCGCTTGTTTGTAATGCAGTCAGGTTCCTTTATTACTGCATTATATTGCATTGGGCATTCACACCACGTCCTGGTAGGTTTTGTTTGTCCGGGGTTGTGGTATGTGAAGCCTCGCTGTGACTCAGAGTCCGTTCTCTATCAAGTGGTGTCCTTGGAGAAGTGCCGCCCCGTGTCCCCTTCCCTCCACCTCACCGCCCCTGCAGACAGGCGGTCTTGTCACTTCTTGGTTATTCTTTCTGTGTTTTTTTGCACAAGTGAACGGATAGTATTTTCTCCTATTTCTTATATGAGCTTTGCTTTTTTTCTTAATGATGTGTATGTTGGAGTTCAGTTTGTACCGCTATTGCTCATTCTTCTTACCTCCCTGCATTCTTTTTTCATTGTGGTAAAATATACATAACACAGTTTCCCGTTTTAACTGTGGAAGTGTATAGTCCAGGGACATCGAGCCCATGCCCGCTGTTGTGCAGCCCTCCCCCCACCCCAACTTCATCTTCCCAAACGGAGGCTCTGTCTGCATGAACGCTAACCTCCCAGCCCCTGCCCAGACCCGGCTCCCACCGTCTACGTTCTGTCTCTGCGAGTCTGACGGCTCCAAGGACCTCGCAGACATGGAACCTCAGCTCTGGCTTCTTCTGCATTCCCTTAGACATTTATTTTAAGAAGCTTTAAAAAAATAGAAATAAAAGATTATCATGTATCGATTGAAGTGTAGCTCCTCAGACTTGCTGAACCTACCAGTATGAGTCTGCTTTTCAAATCCGCAGGGGCGCTCAAGGGCACGGGGCTTTGTTTCTGTGTGTCTGTCACACCCACAGACGTGTAACACTGCACGTGGTTGTGCGGCCTGTGCTTTTCATCTGATGTGGATTTGAGCTTTGTTGTTGGCCCTTCACTGGGGCTGTTCCGTTCCTGCTGAATGCTGTGTGTGCTGATCCCCCCGGTGGATTCGTCACATTTTGCATATCTGTTGTGCTGATGGGTATTCGGGTTGTGTCCCGTGTTTCCTCTGTCCCCAGGAAGGTCCTCGTGCAGGCTCCCCCACGTGCAGTCTGCAGACTCGTAGAAGGGAGTGTGTTCTCTTAGCGTGTGTTCAAGAAGATGCCCAAATGCTCTCCAAAGTGATGCTCCCGAGCCCCGCTTCTGCTTACGGGCTGTGAGAGTCCCTGCCCCATGCCCTTGTCGTACTCCTTTGTATCGTTGGACTTCCAAATTTTCCTGGTCGCCTGGGTGAGGATGGCCCTCCTGCTGTCCATGCTTGGGTCTCATCTGTTCCCAGCAAGCGTCGTCTGCTGTGTTTATCACCAGGCCATATCCTTGTCTGTGATCAGCTCTGCGGAGCCCTTGCTTTTCTGTTGGCTTTCTCTGGGGAGGGGAAGAGGAAAGCTCGGCACCGGTGTGCCTTCGCTGTGGCTTCGGGTGGGGTGCTCAGTGGTGAGAGTCCGTGCTGCTTCTGCTAGTCAGCGGGCCCACCGTATCGGGGCTCCCAAAGCTACTGCGTTTTTCCCGCCTGCTGTGTTCACCGTCGTTTCAGATTGTTGTCATGCGTTCAGTGACCTCCACTACCCTTCTCCTCGCAGAGCTTCCTTTTAAAGCTGCAGCTTGTTCTTCACCGTGTTCTCAGAACGCAGGTATCAAAGCTGGTTGGCTTGTGTGCCAAGTACAGCCAAATGGGCTTCGAGTGATGGCTCTGGGGAACCTCCCCCGGGACCACCACGTGTAATCCTGAGTCCTTCGCTGCTGGTGCTGAAAGCTCAAAAGATTCCCTGTAAACCCAGTTCGCACCGGGGCTTGTGTTAACTAAATAAGGGCCCAGATACACCTTTGGCCAGCGAGGTGTACCCTGTCCCTCCAGCAGGAAATGCTGAGCTTGGGTCAGCTGCAGGTTGTGGGAAGGCAGTTGAGGGGGCGGTGTTCACAGGCTCCCCTTCGGTGGAACACTCTGGATGCCATGGCCCGTGTGGCCTGTGGGCCCCTCTGCAGTGCTCCACAGGCCCTCTGGGTCCCCCCTGGGCTGTGTGACGGCAGTGAATGTCACGTGCAGACTCGTGGGATTGCTGCACTCCCAGCTCAGCTGGGGACGTCAGGCAAGGGGTGGAACTGAAGGCTCGGATGGTCAATATCAGATTACTCACCTCCGGTGGGGATCATGCGGCCTGATGGGCAGTGGGCTGTCTCTGCAGCGAGTGTGGGAAAAAATGCCACATCGGCAGTCTCTACCTTTCTCCTCTGGGCTGAAGCCCTTTGAGGTGCAAAGGTTTCTTTTCTTTTCTTTTTTCTTTTCCTTTCTTTTTTCCTTTCTTTCTTTCTTTCTTTCTCTCTCTCTCGCTCTCTCTCTTTCTTAATTATTTATTTATTTGACAGAGAGAGAGACACAGCAAGAGAGGGAACACAAGCAGGGGGAGTGGGAGAGGGAGAAGCAGGCTTCCCGCCGAGCAGGGAGCCCGATGCGGGGCTCGATCCCAGGACCCTGGGATCATGACCTGAGCTGAAGGCAGACGCTTAATGACTGAGCCACCCAGCCGCCCCTCTTTCTTTCTTCCTTCCTTCCTTCCTTCCCTCCTTTCTTTCTTTCTTTTTCTTTCTCTCTCTCTCTCTCCCTCCCTCCCTCCCTTCCTTTTTCTTTCTTTCTTCTCTTATTTTTTTTAAGAGGAAGATATTTGTTAATTTTGAAAATTTTTTTATACATATAAACCTTACCATTTTGACCATTTTTAAGTGTAGAGGCATGCCTCACTTTATTCTTTATTCATAGATGCTGTTTTTT